>NC_141151.1:73570130-73827630 GCF_053477565.2 Lygodium microphyllum | reverse complement strand
TCATATAGAAGAGGTGGGAGTCTATCAATGTCTAGCCCATGTCTGTCAAACCAAGCTCTAGTCTGTGCATACCATGATGTGGTATCCCCCGCTCGAGCCATCTCCTGAGATGCCATATATGCTCTATATGCAATGCGATCTCTGTCCATATCCGGAAATCTGTGTAGGAAGCAGACTGTCTGAAATAATGCCTCGATTAGCATGGGCGGTGTGGCGAGCTCTGGTCGCACAATGTCATGTGAGACTGAGGCCTTGTTGCGAATCAATCTAGATATCATGATCACCTGAGGTCTCTCCATCAATGTCCATACATAATCGGCAAGGCCTGGCCCCCATATAGCTGCTCCATACATCAGTGCTAGAGTGACTAGAGTATCAAAGAGCCACCCCTTGGTGCGGGGCTCCTGGAAATGTGCCTGATGACACTGTCACTCCATAAGAGCCAATGCTGAGTATCCTCTAGTGAGGCGGTCACGAGCTGCCTATGTCATCGAGAAAATCCCTGAAGCTGCTGTAAAAGTGACTCCCAAATATACATATGATCCAGTGACCTCAATACTCCCTCCTGCTGCCATGAAAATACTCTGTCTGTGTATCTGAGCTGATGTATGGAATATAAGAACCTTGGTTTTACCAAGGTTCACTGTCATGCCTCTATGTATGCAAAAATCATCCAATGCTAATAAATGCTGCTGTAATCCCTAAGCTGAATCTGAGACCAACACAATGTCATCTGCATATAGTAAGATATAAACTGTGGCTCCACTGAGATCTATACCTCCACCGGCTCGCTGTTGAATAAACTCCGCTAAAGATCTATACATTGTTTTGATAGAATTGACGATCTCTGACTCTCTCTCTCAATCAATAGTACATCATCTCCTCTCTACAATACTCAATAATGACTCATAATAATCATTCTTAGGTCGTGGATGCACCTCCCAAGAGGCATGGGAGGTATGAAAGGGCACCAGAGCCACTACAGTGTCTCTTCATAGCTCACGTTTGTCTTTGTCACTTCAGTCTGCTCTTTAGTCTTCAACAGCTACTTCTTCCATTTGTTTTAGCTCTTTTGAACTTAGATTCATCCTTTCCAAAAGTTAGAAAAATTTCCCAAAGTCATACCCTCATTTCACAGAACACTTATAGAAGATCTACAGAACAGAAACAGAGCAGAGACAGAGGCTCTACAGAAGGTTTATAGAGGGTTACAGAAGGTCAACAGAGAACAACAGATTCTCATAACTCATACTAAAACCATTCCAAACTATAAAAAACTAGTCAATAAGCTTTTAAAAGACCTCAACCTTCATCAATCATCAATCCATACTTCATACAAAAGAAAATAAGAAACAAATAGAAGCTAAATAGAAGGTGTCATAACCAATCAGAGTCTTAACATAACCTACCAAAACATCACAAAGCTTCATATTTCTACTGAGAATCATCATGAGCTTCCAAAACATGATCAATATCATCCAAAACACTCTTAAAAATTTCCAAAATAACCAATCGTCACTCAAAATCCATCAAAATCAACCATTCAGACCTCAAAAACAACAAAAATCAATCAAAAAATCTAATCATTTCAGCATTCAATATATCCCCACACTTAGAAAGGAAGCGTCCTTACGACCGAAGGAATAGAAGAATATAAGTTCAATAAAGAGCTCAATTCGATCTTCTGTCTTCAATAATCACCAAACCATGACCCCAACTTTGTCACCTGTATCCAAGAAAGAATACAACTAAAGGAAAACATTGTTATGCATTAACACATATTATAAATAATAGAAAGTCATGACAAATTCGTAAAGGATATAAGAGGTTCTTCAGCTTTGCATCGTAGATTTTCCATCCACCATGACCATCAGTATCAATAGTCGAAAAAGAGTGTTCTCGAACAAATCCATTATTCAACCAGCACAAACTCATCACAAAAAAATTAATACAACACAAACACAAAACAACCATCTGAATGGCACCTCCAAAAGAGAGATATAGCATTAAGAAGCATAAAAGATACAGCTAGGGGTATCAGTGAAGATGATCCCTCTTAAAAGCTTGATGATTACGAAAACGATCCATGGATAAGGATTCATCTACAAAAGATTTTGGAGGATTCTGAAAGAATTGAAGGCATCACATCCTTTCTAGCAAAATAAGGTATCTGCTAGGTAAACAAAGGGCATGATAATATAGGACATCCAATTGTTGGGAATTGATGTTCACATTGACATACATACAAAGCTTGGGAATGGCCTTTTGATCGTTATGGGAATGCCTATACATATATGTTAGGTACCAAGCAAAATAGGTTGTCAATCTCATTGAAGGATCTAGAGATTGTGAATATTGTTGGAAAAAATGGAGATAATTTTGGTACGCTTGACTAGGAGTTGTCCAATCCCTTGGTATTAATGGCCGATTAGTCTGTGATCCCGTAAGAGAATCAGTTGAGCTCCATTCTCTTCTTCTTGGAATTTGCTGATCAAATCCTTTATACCCACTAACCAACTGAGGGGGTTGAGAAATAGAAGTGGTAGGAGATGGAAGATGAATGAGTAAAAGAGGATGAAGAGATGGGTAGGCAAAATTATAAAATGAGGAATAAGCTAAAGAAGGATTAGTTGAAAATTTAGGCGAATCAGTTAAGAAAGGGGAAAAGTAGAAGGTATTTGGATAGATGGGGAAGGACAAGGTGGAGAAGGGGAAAATACTCAATCTTCAATAAAAGAACAATAGGTAAAGATTGGAATTTGAGGAGCACCCTGAGGTTGGAAAAGGAGAGGTAAGATGGCTGCTAAGTTGGATTGATAAAGGAAAAAATAAGCATCATAGCGATGGGCCATTTGTTGATAATAAAATAAGCTAGGAATAGAGGACCTAAAACAGATTGTCGATGGTAGGCATCAAAGAAGGATGAATCAAATGGATGGTTCTTGGAAAGATAAGCTAAAAGATCCATCCTCAGTTGGTTAGTGTTCTACACATGAGTTGAGGCTATATTCTAGCATTGGTTCAGGACTATAGAATCAATCATTGAATGCCATAAAGTGTCAGGGCAAGTAGCCACTTTAGAAGAATAGCACTGGAACATTTTATCTATCCTTAACTCCAAATGGTTGACATATAAGACAGCTTATAAGACCACATTGTTGAGATGGCAAGCTCAACATGTGCAGACATTGATGATGGACCGCCTGGCTAGATGGGTCCGCACATCTACACTTAGCACGTTGGTGGTCATTATGATACTCACATGGCCATTGACTTATCACTTATTATATTTAGTTTGTTATACCTACCTACAGCTAGCAAAGATATAGCGCCAGTCGATTAGTGTAGTCGGTTATGCATTGTTTGACTTAGTAGGCTACATTCCTTTATGTTGTATCTTATCTATACTTTGTGTACATTGTGTAGTGTGTGGAAGAAGAAGAAGAAACCAAAAAGAAAACGTTTTTGGCCTCCATCTCTCTTCTTGTGTTATTGAGTGAGCTTCCTCTTGTGTATACAATGTGTGTTTGGCGTCGTAGCTCAAGCAAGTCCCCACACCACACGATTCTTGACACACATCCCCTACATACCAAGCCATATCTACATCATCTGGAATTAATAGATCACCGTATAGATACATATAAGATATCAGCATTGTATCCAAAGTCACATAATCTTCAAAGACCATAGAGACAATTTCTGACAGCAAATCAGAAGACCAGGCTCCACTCGAACCATCCTCTGGAAGAGGTAGATCCATCGTTGAGAGCTTAATATAAAAGGCCAACTTTTGCAGCTGATAGTAGATAAAAAAGGAATGGTCGGAAGGAACATACTCCTGAAATTGCTCAAATGTAGACCATAATAAATCCATCCTAGACTACAATATTTCCACTTTAGCTTGAAACAATGGACATAATGTGGCATGTCTTTGGAGAACTGCCAAGTTCACAGGGGTCAAAGAATAAACTCGTTGCACAATAGGTCTATGTGAAGAAGAATGTGACTGGACCAGTTGCTAGTTAAGGTGCTGAATTTGGTTTCGGCTCTAGTCTAAGGTGGTATTTGCTATTTTAAGCTCCTCTATCTGGGCGGCTAGCAAAGCCTGAAGCTTGTGAGATTCTTTCAACAAGCTATCTCGTTCCTCAGTTACATTAACCACTTGAGTGTTAGTGTCAACCGAGTGTGCAAACTAGAAATTTACATTTTCTGAGCATCAATGATCTTAGTATGTTGCTCCATTTGGGTACAAAGATTAAAAAAGTGTTCATCAGCAGAAGCTAGCTTTGCATTTGCCTTTGTCACTCTTCTTTGGTCTGTTGTACTTCATCATAACAAGAGGAATAGGGCTACTGGATACATGCAGTCACTGAGCTCAATAGAACGCTAAACATCTTGACATAGGAAGGGAATTGCATCTCCAGTTACCAAACATTGCATTGAAGGGATGGGCATCTCCAGAGTACCCTCACAATGTGCTTTGAAAAGATTAGGTGTTGTGAGGAAAACTGGTAGGTGACTGCTAGATTGATAAAAAATGGAGACTGGAGGAGGAGCTGGAGCTGATTTAACCACTCGTTTTAAGCGTTTCCTTTGAATTACCATAGGAGGGATAGTATCAAGACCCTCTATGATGACATCAAAGTGTTGAACAGGGGGAGATTTGGTGGATCAACTATCAAGGTAGGAACTTCCTTCGAAGGGGTAGCATATGCCAAAAAGAAAGATAGGATCCAAATGTAACATTAGTTACATTACCCATGGTAGCTATGACAAAGTGTTGATCCATTTTGGACAAAAGGTAGAAACTCCAATCAATCGTTATACATTTTAACACAATTCTAGAAGCTATAAACAATTCCTTTGAAAGGTAATTAGAGGGTGTCTTGGCAGGCATAAACCTGCCCTAAAGGAACTGGCATAGCTGCTTCCACACAGGATTGGAGATCATGGAGACACTGATGTCAGAAGTGGTAAGAACCTTTTTGGAATCCAACATATCCTAGGTCTGCTTCTGCAACAATTTAAGGATATCCTCATTCGAGAACAATTGTCTAGCAGTAGGGAAAGAGTCTCCCTAATAGGGTAACGACAAAGCCTTGCCCAAACTTTTAGGCATCAATTGGACAATGGTTACTCTGACAGGACCATACCTCTTACTACAAGAGGCTAGAAACTGATCGCAAGTATCAGTATCCTCTGGAATGAGTGGTAATGAGAGTATCATGAACTTTGTTAAGCCTGCTTTGCTAATAAGTTCAGACTCCAGCAATAAAGAATAATCACACACACCATAGACAATCACAGGGAATGCATGAAAAACAACAGAATTTCCATAAAAAAGAAATCGACCAGAATAAGCACACACAGACATGACTAACCGTCTGACCACCCCAAACAATCCACATCCTAGAAAGAATTTGGCATGATCTCTGCACATATGTGACCAAAAGCTTCATGCTGTGTAAAAAACATGTACCCAAGACCCCGTATCAGGCAAAAAAGAAAACTACATACCGCACCTGTAATTGTGTCATACAATCAAACCATAATACCTCAATAACCCACTCAGGACATAACCCGAACTTTGGTAAGCAATGATAGCTCAAAAGACTGCATGTGATAACCCACGAAGCGCATTTATTAAAAAGGGAAAAAAGTATAGTGAGGGGAATGATTTTAGTGAAGGGTTCATTCTAATAAATTATTTAAAAATGGGTGAAATTTTATTAGGTTATAAACCTTAATAAGAAAACGACGGTTCCTTTTTAAATTGTTAGTTATAATTTATTAATGTGCAACGGTGCTTTTAACGGATCCCGAACTTCGATACCCAGACTCGGTCTCTAAATGCATATTTATTAATTAAAAATTAAGTGCGTGTTTAACACTTTTTGTGTAGTACGTGCATTCGTGACGACGGTTTCATTTTTATTAAACTTAGATATGTCTGTAGTACACGAAGCACATGCTAAGTGAACAGTTGGTTCATTTTATTTGTTTAGAAAAATGTGTGTCTGGCGCGAGTGCATGAGGAAAAGTGGGTGATTTAAGTTCATTTTAACCATTAATCATGGTTAAGGGGTGACCAAAATAAATAAATAAAGAAATAAAGCAAGAAATATAAATACTTGATAGGGGTGTGCATGGAAGAGACTGAGGGGGCACAGATGGATCCCAAGATGCAATGAGTCCAACAAAAAAGCAAAAGCCACTATGCTGAAAAAAAAAACACCGTATTAAAAGAAAAAAAATTAAGGCGAGGTTAGTTGGGTCATATTTGGTTTAGTTAATTCGGATTAGTATTTGGGTGTTTTGATAATTTTTATTCTTATTTTTTAATGTTTGACTTATTATAGTTTAAAAAATAATAATTTATTAACTAGCTTTCAACAATCAACCCTGAATGAGATTTGAACCATTAGGCTTCAACAATGGATCTCTAAATTTCAATAAAATTTCAGCCTATTTTTGGAATTTAAAATAAAATTTTTATAAATTTAGGTAAAAATTTAACATTTCGGCTTGAAACTAATAGGGAGATCATGTGCTAAGGTTTTTTTAACTTATAAAAATATTTCAAAAGTAGTCAAATGCATTGATGGAATTTTCTATGATTTTTTTGAATTTAATTCTGATTTTTATGGATTTTAATTGATTTTTTCTCAATTTTCAATGAATTTTGAAAGATTTAATTTTTTGCAATTAATTCTCAGTATTATAACAACAACATAAACCGAAAAAATTTCCAATTTGGTAAATAATATTTCAACTATTTTTCTATTTTTTAAATTGAAATTTTATGATTTTAAAGGGTTTTAGAGGTTTATTTTTTTTCGGGTGTTAATCGGTTTGCTTAAAAAATAAAAAATAAAAATAAAAGAAGCTACCGGGACTACGTGTGAACAGTAGGCATGTGCTTGAACAGCACACACCACCGCACGAAGAAGACCAAACGGCGTGTTCGCGCTCATGAAAACTCGTAGATCAGCGCATGGATGCGAACACAAACACGAACACGCGATAAACACACTCACGACGTGTGTGAACACCCGCACAAACACTCACAAGCAGGGTGGGAGAGGAATTGGCGGTGCCGGGGTAATTGCAAGGGGTAGGGGGTGGGAACAGGGTGTGTAATGGGGAGGGTAGGGAAAGGTGGGGTGGACAAATGGGCGGGCGGGGGTTAATTTGGGGGGGGGGGGGTAAAAATAGGGGGAGGGGTTCCAAATGGATGGGTGGGGGCCAAATGGATAGGCGGGGGCCAAAGATAGGGGGGGATCAAATTAGGGGGGGGGGGGGTTGGGCAGGCAGGAAGGTTAATGGGGGGAGGGGGGGTGACAGGAGCTAGTGGGAAGGTTAATGGGGGGGAGGGGGATTTGGGCAGGCGGGAAGGTTAATGTGGGGGGGGTGATAGGAGCTGGTGACGGCCCGAGAGACAAAGGACAGTGGCGAGGCGGTGAAGGACGGCGGTGAGGTGGCGAGGAGGCCAAGGATAGTGGCGAGGTGGTGAGCCAGGGGCGCGGTGGTGACGGTTAGGATGCGGCGGCAATCGCAGACGGGGGTGGTGATGGCTAGGAGAGAGGGGAGGAGAAAAAGAAGGGAGGGGGAGGAAGAAGAAGAAGAAGAAGAAGAAGAAGAGGGAGGAGAAAGGAGCAAGAGGAAGAAGAAGGGGAGGAAGGAGAAGAAGAGGGAGGAGCAGGAAGGAGAAGAAGGGGGGAGAGAAAGAGAGGGAGAGAGAAAAAAGAAGAGAGAGAGAAGAAGGGTAGGGGGAGGGAAAAACCATTGGGGGGGAGGGGGGTTTGATTTTTTTGTTTTTTGTTTCTTTGGTTTTTTTGTTCTTTTTTAATTTTGTTATTTTTAAAGTGATTGGTGGAGGTTATTGTTTTGTTTGGTGTTATTGTTGTGTGTTTGGGTTTTGTTTTTTGCGTTTTCTTTTGTTTTTTTGCGTTTTTTTTGGGCAATTTATTTATTTATTTTTTTTGGGTGTGTTTTTTTTGGGTTTCTTTTTCTTTTTATTGTTGTTGTTTTTAAAAAGGTTTGGTGGTTGGTTTTGTGTGTTTTTTTTTTGTTTTAAAAAAACCTATAAATAAAGAAAAAGAAAAGAAAGGAAGAAAGAAAGAAGGCCACCCTCGTCCCGTGTATGTGCGCGAGGCGGGGGTAAAAAAATTTGCTGTGACGGGAAGCAATAGGGGCTGGGTGGCGGGATGGCAATGGGGAAGGCACGGACACTACGGGGGTATTGCAAGCCACGTAAAAACAAAAACACGCACGTTCACACACAAGGTGAGGCGCGCAGGGACACAACAAAACACAGAAAATTGAATAACAGGCAAACCATGAGCTTGAATGCAATGCGATAAAAAGGAAAACTGGGCAGAAGGCGGGGGGAGACTGGGAAAAAGTATAATGGGGTGTCTGGGATCAAATTAGGGTGTTTACATGGAAAAAATACAAAAAATCAAGCCCGAAAATGCAAACGACAATTAATATCAAGCATGCTCCATCCTCAAGCGGGAGCTTTCGCTCAACTGCCAAGACCCACGGACCACTTATTGTTTCAAGTGTTCCAAGCCGAGCACTAATGGCTACCTCTCACATAGCCGACGCGCCATCCATATCTACGGGTGTAGTGAGCTTACCTCCATGCTGATCCAAGTGCAAGCTTCAAGCATGCTCCATCCTCAAGCTCCACGCTCCAAGCTCCATAGCCGCAAGCAAGAGAAGAGAAGAGAAGAGAAGAGAAGAGAAGAGAAGAGAAGAGAAGAGAAGAGAAGAGAAGAGAAGAGAAGAGAAGAGAAGAGAAGAAGAGAGGGGAAGATGGAGAGCTTCTCCTCCCCGGTCCCTCACCCTCACACACTCACTCCCTCACACTCTCACACTCCCTCTCTCAAGCACAAGCTCAAGCAAGCAAGAAGAAGAAGAAGAAGAAGAAGAAGAAGAAGAAGAGGAGGAGGAGGAGGAGGAGGAGGAGACCCACTTTTGGCCACACACAAGAATGAGCTTCTCATTCACTTTTCAACTTTATATACAAAACCCTAAATCCCTTTTGTGGGCTGTCATCCCCTTATCCCCTTATTTACATGGCCGACCGTGGCCTAGGCTCTTTTTCCCATTGTCCTTCTATCTTCCTAGCTTCCTTCCTACCGCCTATCTACCTTTACAAATTGCACGGGTAAGAGCTCGGAGCTCCTTAAATTAAATCCTGATGCGCTTGCGCTCTTTTACAAAAGTATTGATTGTTTCTAGATTTTCCTTGTGCGCCTTTGTCTTCTGTTTCATTTTGCCTTGGCCTTTGTCTTTTGCTTTAGCTTTTCCAAAATTTCCACCTTGTTCATCTATCGGTTAATATTTTCCCTCTCCTAGACGAGTGCCAATCCCATGGCACTCACCGTCGTAGGTAGCAGGCTTTGGTATGCACTGAAGACGTGGGTGGAAGGGACATCGGTGGTTGCCGTGGAGCAGTGTTGGTGGTGGTGTGGAGGAAGGTCGTTGGTGGCCTAGGTGGCTAGTGGTAGGGTTGTTGTTGGAGTTGGTGGTAGGGCTGTTCTTTGTTGGGGATTGCACTTATGGCCAACACAAGTGTTGGTTTGTTGGGGATTCTGCACATGATGATTCTTGGTGGGCTTGTAGGATGATAAAGGATAAGAAGTCAGAGTTGGGTGTTGATGAAGAGCGAACGACACTTTCGTTGGAGTCTTCAATACCTGCAATTGAAAACCTCTCATAGGTGGTCTCTCCCTAGGGGTAGTGCTAGTCTTCTCTATCGTGCATAAGACATAGTTCAATTAGTTTGGGAGATAGGTCGAACTCTAAGCAAGCTGAGAGTATTGTCCTGCACTTGAGGACCCAAACTGTGTATATATTTCGGTGCAAATATTATATGAGTGCTTGTGCATACTTAGATATTACTTAGTTAGAAGATCGTGGGCTGGTTTCTCATAATAATTGTGGATGAAGCAAAGTTGTCCATGTTGAGAAGAAGTACATGTGAAGGTGTATGAGACATCCTTTGCGTTGTGACTGCATGACGTAGCATAATTGAACACTCGGACACCGCACTTTCGGTAGAGCTGGGAGCTATTGGACTTACTTGATGAGGACGATGTACTTTTCATGGCCATTCGTGTGGTGCTTACCACAATTGATTACAATGGTATTAAGGCAGAGTGCAGGAGGAAATTGTGCGAATGGGTCAGGGTAATAGGTCTAACCATAGGCGAGACAAGCTCCCTAGGTATGTCCTGCCCTTGATGTGCCCTAAACAATTGTGGGTGATGCTAAAGGGCTAGGGGACTAGGGATGGAGCCAGCCAACCAAGGTCACTAGACGTACCTAATTTGAGGACCCCTAGGTGCTGTGCTGTGGTCGTGGATGCTTCATATCTTTTCGTTCTTTTTTTTTTTCCTTTTCTGTTTTCTTTTTCGTTTCTTTTTCTTGTTCTTTTTTTTTTCTTCTTTTTTTTTGGACTTGCCTGAGTACAACCATTGCAATATGTTGAGGCTATCAGTCTTTCAATGGGTTGGAAAATGTCAAGCTTCGAAAGCTCAGGAAATGGATATTACAGTGATGATTGTGCCCTAGCCTTGTTGTTAGAGAAGTAGTCCTTGAGATGGGGAGATACACTTGAGATATTGCAACCCTCTTTGGAAAGTGTGATGTTGGTACAATTAGGATAACAGTTGCCGTGAGTGCCCGGTGTAGAGTGTAACCCAGAAAGAGGAAGTGGTTAAGATCATGCTTTGGGCCATGCGACGTGGGCACTCATAAGGGTGATTTTCGCTTTCGGCAGAGTGGCTTTGTTGGGACTCTTTGTGAGGTTGGTAGTCTTGCGGTGACTTGGGCATTGAACATGTTCGCACGAAGACCTGTGTCGTCCTGCATCCGCTTGTCACTTCATGAGAGTATATGCAAGTCGCATGCCTCAAGTACAATGAATAGATGCAATCATGTCAAGATATTACTTTATCAAAATCCTATGACACTGATTGCAATGCATATTCTGGTGCTTGTTAAAGACATGGCATATATTAGCAATAGGTAAGGAAAGTGTATACAGGTGGGGAGCTTGCCCCTTTAACCATTCAAAGACAAAAAGTTATGGCAGGATGGCCTTTGTTAAGTTGCTTATATATCATAGGGGCTACTCTATTTGCACGAGGCGGGGCGAGTTCGGGTGGTCAGGTGATTGAGGCTGTGCCGGTGAGGGGTTCTTGTGAGGCTGGGCAGGGAAGATGTCGGCTGGGACCCGGATGGTGTAGTCCCTGGCCACAACTATTTCCAAAATGCTTTTAAACAATGTGCCAAATTCCTGCTTGTCTCGAGCTGCCCTCTCCTCTTTCGAGCACATGGTGCCTAAGCGTCTAGTGGAAGCCTGCAGACTGGTGTTGCCACACCTTGTGTGCTCCCTTGAGCCCTCGTCCTCTTGGCTTGGGGGGTTTTTCAGCATGCATCCTGGGCATGTCATTTAGGGCCTCTTTTCGGCATGTACCTCTTTAGAGTAGGCACGTAGCGTTCTGGTGGGGGCGCTAATGCCTTATGCTCTTTCCGACGGTGAAGAGCTTCCTTGCATGCCAGCTGCACTATGTGGTCCATGGCTGCTACCGTAGGGGGACTTGCAAAATGGAACCAAGGATTAGACCTTGAGGTAGGATAAAACTATTCGCATGGAAGGGATTATACAGTGGGTTATCAAGCGTATATGATGAGAAGGGGGAGAGATGAGGCATGCAATGTTTGTTGTAGAGGGATGGCCCCCATGATGATGTTCGTTTTGCCTCCAACCATTAGCAGATCTTGGCTTATGCTAAGTTGCATGGACTGGTTGTCATGGAGTGGGGTAGGGCTCATTCTCGGAAGGATAGATCGGAAAGGGGAAAAGGTGTATAGAAAGGGACGATAACCTTGTCTACACCATCAGAGATGTTGGCCAGGGCTTTCTATAGCGGTAATGAGGGTTGCATGCCCTCCACCTGGAGGCGGGAATGGTCACACAACTTCTAAATGTGTGGTGAGAGGAGGACCTGAGGAACTTAGTCTGTCAAACCCAACCCTTCTCCTTGTGCTTGACTATCATTGCTTGTGTGTGTTGATACTGTCTATACAGGGTCACAAAATTCATTGTTTATTTATGTACATGTTTACGAATCCATATCACTTCACGAGGATAAAAGCCAATTGTAGAACTCTGGATTGTACTGGAGTGTGGCATATGCATCTAGTACTCGTGGTAGCTTACTCAATAATGATAGATATTTTGCAACATCGAGTAGCATGGAACCTTGTCCGAGTCTACTAGCAACATGTAATTCATCCTCAGTGAGAACCTTATCAGATAGAGAGTTCTCTTGGCTAGTTTTAGCTAAGTCCGTTTCTCGAATGGTAGTCAGCACTCAAAAGGAAGTTGGTGCCACATAGGTTGGGTCTTTTTGAGACCGTCATTTGGCCAATCGCTGCTCTGAGACTGTCATAATCTGGGCTCTTAGTTCGGCCATTGCAACACGGTTTTCAACCCAACATTTTTCAAATTGACTTCAACCCTCCGATTGTCGCTTTAGTTACTCTATCCCTAAGAGATTTGGTTGGCAGAGCACATCATTGAATGTTACAGTTAAGCGTAGTTCGTCTGCTTCCTCGTGAGAGATGAGTCACATGCGTTCATGCAGGAGCTTGTCATAGTGCTCGTCAAGATGTTCTTGCTCTTCCCAGGATAGGGGAAATGGCAAGTATTCTTCAAGCTACTCCTTAGGGAATGCGCCCATGTCTACCAGGACGTAGACACGTGCGAATAGTTTGAGTTTAGCATCCAACTCAGTTAAGCATTCTGCGACACTTCTATGTTCAACAAGGGCTTGCTCAGTTGCTATCTCATGCAAGGTTCTAGGAGTTTGCCTAGGCTTTAGCATAGCTGGGGGCTCAGGCCTAGATAAGTAAGATTGGTCAATGCTAGGATTGCTTATGCTCTCGGGGCTTCCATGTTTCTCCTGAGGCTTTGTTATTGCATCATGGTTCTCCTTGGATGTGACTGGTATAAATTTTTCACCCTGTTGTGATAGTGTTGTATCCACTCTTGATTGGTCAATGCGAGTTCTATTGTCTCGATGGATTGAGTGTTGAAAGCAATCGTTGACAGTAACGGCTGCTTTGATTTTTCAGAGCACACGGATGTGTCTGAGGTTTCACTGCTATCAGGAGAGACATCAATGGGCTCATTGGTGGATGGACTCGATGCTTTATTCCTCAACTCTCCAGTGCTCTTGGTCTCAATGCTCTTGAGCAACCACCTATAACTGCTGTTGTTTTTGCTATTTTCTCCTCTTTTTCTTGGTCAGTGAAGGTGCATAACTTAATGACTTAGGACCTTGAACTAGGTCAGCCATTGATGTGCTTGGTTGGGCCTCAGCTTTCCCCTTCTTTGGTGTGTCCTCATGGAACATAGCTGCGACCTGCTGGATAGCCTTGCTAGGTTGATTGGTCAGATGCACCATCTCCTTGACCACATCTTTGAGAGGTTTCTCCTCAAGCCTAGGCTTTAGGTGCTTTGGAAGTGCTGGAGTTGTCAAGGACACTGGTTGTGGCACCTCCTCCCCAGGTGAATTACTAAGGACACATTTCGCAAGGGGCATTGTCACGGCCAAGGACTGTGATTACTGTGATTCTTGATTGGAAGTAGTAGCGGCTAGTCAGTGGGCTGTCTACTCTTGGTGGATTGCGGTGTCAAGTCCCTAAGGTGATCATGGTCATGTCTTTTGTTGCCCTTTGAGCATTCACCTGTGTAGATTGAGCATGAGTTGATCTAGTCACAGTAGGTTGCAAAGGCATATCCTTGGGGCGAGTGCTATGGATGGTGTCATGTCCCACCTCTTGGACATTTTGAAGCTTAGATGGAGATAGAGATTGGGATTGAGCAGCCTCCCTTGAAGACTGCTGTTGTGCTTCCTGTGTCTGTTTGGGAAAAGAGGGTGTAGGAGATCTAGGATTCTTAGGTGGACTTGGCACTGGCTGAATGGTTTACTCGAGGCTATTAGACAATTGTGCCATTTACTTTGTTGAGCAATCAGCCTTTTCACGAGCAGCCTTGTGCCTCTGGTGCTCATTATCCTCTTGGGAAGTCAAAAGCTCCTTGAGCACTAGTGGTCTTTGCACACGCTCAATGGTTATATATGACATTTGCTTATTAAGCATGCTAGACTGAGGCTCTTTCTTTCGAACACTCATGTTTGGTTTATTGCCTTGAGACCTGAAGTTTCTCTTAGATTTCCTCCTGTGCTTCGTTGCTTTGGGCCTTCAGTTGATAGGTGGTTTAACAGGGGGTTTTGGTACCCAAATCCATCAGTTACCTGCATAATACCCTCGAGCACTTAGTAATGCTTTGGATATCCATCTCGGCGTTGTATTGGCTCTCCATCGATGCCTTCGTCTATAAGGCTTGGGATTATTTTGGGGTCTTCTACAATATTTATAAGTCCAACGCATGTCCTTAGCATTGGCTCCTAACCTTCTTGTTTCAGGCATGGCCTCACTCACTGGTTCTCGTTGTTTGACCTGTGCTTCTATCAACTCTTCCAACAAGTCCTTGCTCTCGTTAGCAGGCTTGACTATTATGTGAGCACCTTCCTTGCCTTTCCCTCGAGGTTCAATGAGGTCACCCTTGCTAAAGGTTGTGACTATCCTCACACTAGGTAGTGTCAGGTGTATCCTCTGTGCTACATAGTCGGCCTCACACTTGGTCGCCCTTTTGAAGGGTCTTCCTAGGAGGGTTTTCTTACTGTAATTAGCACTATTTGGAGGAACATGAAATAGGATAGGCAAGCTTTCAGTTTCAATTGTCGCAAGGATTTTGTACTTTCCTATGAGTGCTTGTGGGTGTCCCCCGTAAGGGCTAAGAGTTGCATTAGTCGGTGTGAGCTCTGGTTGGCCTAGTAGGGTCCATGCTTCATAGGTTAAGATATTAAAATTAGATCCTTCATCAATCAGAGCATCGATAGTGTACTCTGATCTTTCCATGGTGAGTTTGACCCTAAGATAAGCAGGTGGTTCTATGTCTTCGTCTTTCGGGTCTTGGCTTGTAAATTTAAGCCTTTTGACAAATGCCCTTGAGTCCCCAACTGCAGACCAGATGTGGATTCTCCACTGATGTCTTGGATTGTCTATGTAGTGCTATTCAAGGTGCATCTGTAGTCAGGATTGTCATATCTAGTCATCCTTGCAGTTGTAGCTTGATATTGTGGATTTCTGCTTTGACTAGATGCAGTCCGAATGGAACACATACGTGTTTTGGTGGTGTGGCCTTTTTGCCCTTGTTGGCTAGATTGGCACATTGAGGTTCTAGGGTCTTTGTTTGTCTTTATTTGGGTATGGGCTTTTGGTTGCTCTTTTGCAAGTGAGAATCCATGCTCATGTAGAGCCATTACTACACTAGGGTCTAATTTGCAGAACCTGTCACGGCATGCATTTTCTCTTCAACCTACTTGGGGGAGGTGCGGAGGAGCCCCCTCTGCGGGGGTCCCGAGGGGGGAGGGGGAGGCAGTCCCCCCCGGCCCACAGGGCCATTACAGTAAATGCCATACGTGATTTGAAGGACCGTTTATAGCCAAATTTTGAACTACTTGCTCTAAGTTTCAGCCCAACGATCGATCTATGATATGGTTTCGGCTCTATATGGTCTCTTGGTCAGTTTCACTATCTACAGGTTAAAATTTGAAAAAATCTAAATTTAGTCCAATAGGTTCGAATTGCAAGGGCCAAATGCTCGATTCGGCCCGTCCGAGGGCCGAGGGCCGAATGTCAAATTCGGCCGGTCCGAATCTCGTTGTCTGAGTGGATTGAGGGCTAAGTCAAGCAGGCCGAGTCAGCAGGGCGGAGCTCTGAGAGCCAAATTTCAAAGTTGGTCCGAATGCGGTTGAGCAGAGTCGGCATAGCCGAGGGCCGAATGGCCGAGCGGTTTGAGGGCCGAGTCAGGTGGGCCGAGTCAGAAGGGCCGAGGGCTGAATGGCCGAGCGGTCTGAGGGCTGATTCTGGGACTCAGCCCAGAATTGTCGTCACTCGGATGGGCCGAACGCGGCGCGAAGTTGGCCGGTGCAATGATAAATTGCTCGAATCACACGATTCATGTCACAGCCTGCCATACACACCTCCAGATCAAAGTTATGGATGGAGAGGAAGAGTTGTATATACCTGGAATAGCCAATAAACTCCAAAATGCAATTCGACAACCGAATCAAACCCTCATGCCCTGTTATGACAGCAGAACCTTGATGCTTGTTTTTCTTCTTTTTCTTTATTTTTTCCTACCCTAATGCACCCAAATCACAAAGCAAATAACTACACTACTCCAACATGCTTTTCCAAATCCAAAAAACCAAAAACCTACTTGCTAAGGAGATTGAATACCTCTTCAAACTCCCTCGCTTCCTACTTATGTACCTCAAGCACCGATTCAGGGAAAACCCTTACTTCGATGCTCGATTTGAAGCACGCAAGCACTCAAGGCTTGAATCCGTTGGTCTCGGCAATGGAACCAAAATGTGGGAGCTTTCGCTCAACTGCCAAGACCCACGGACCGCTTATTGTTTCAAGTGTTCTAAGCCAAGAACTAATGGCTACCTCTCACATAGCTGACGCGCCATCCATATCTACGGGTGTAGTGAGCTTACCTCCATGCTGATCGAGTTACCTCCTCTCCCGCGCACTCCAGTAGCTCCACGATCCAAGTGCAAGCTTCAAGCATGCTCCATCCTCAAGCTCCACACTCCAAGCTCCATAGCTGCAAGCAAGACAAGAGAAGAGAAGAAGAGAGGGGAAGATGGAGAGCTTCTCCTCCCCAGTCCCTCACCCTCACACACTCACTCCCTCACACTCTCACACTCCCTCTCTCAAGCACAAGCTCAAGCAAACAAGAAGAAGAAGACGAGACCCACTTTTGGCCACACACAAGAATGAGCTTCTCATTCACTTTTCAACTTTATATAGAAAGCCCTAAATCTCTTTTGGGCGGTCATCCCCTTATCCCCTTATTTACATGGCCGACCGTGGCCTAGGCCCTTTTTCCCATTGTCCTCCTATCTTCCTAGCTTCCTTCCTACCACCCATCCACCTTTACAAATTGCATCGGGTAAGAGCCTGGCACTCCTTAAATTAAATCGTGATGCGCTTGTGCTCTTTTACAAAAGTATTGACTTGCGCTTTTCCTTGTGCGCTCTTCTCCCTTTTTAAGGACTTCTCTGTGCTTCTTGTGTTTCTAGATTTTCCTTGTGCGCCTTTGTCTTCCATTTCACTTTGCCTTGGCCTTTGTCTTCTGCTTTAGCTTTTCCAGATTTTCCACCTTGTTTGTCTAGTGGTTAACATGGAATGATTGACAGCCTTGCTTCAATTTCGTCATATAGTCTTGCACCTTCCACTACAGCTTGCAGGTTGACTGGTCTTCTCAATTCCATGAACTTGCAAACTTCTGGTTGTAGGCCTCTGAGGAACACTCCTTTCTGGATGCCTTCATCCAAGTGATGATTGGTCCATCTCTTCAGGATGGATTCCATTCGCGAGACATAAGCTTCTACTCTTTCTCCACAGGACTGACTTCGGTTCATGAACTCCTCTCACATCCGCTCTTCAAAACGTTCACGCCTGAATTTAGGGAGGAAGGCCAATTTCAGGTCATCCCATATGCCAAAAGTTCTTGCTGCTTATCTCTCATACCATTGAAATGTCGTGCTCTTGAAAGTGGCGGGGAAGATTGCTAACCAATGCTTGGGGATTCTGGCATTGTTAGCCACACATGCTACCATAAACTCTGCTACATGAAGATCGGGGTCTTTATTGTACTCTCCCTTAAAAATTGGCAATGGGACTACATTTGTTGGCCTGTCATCAATATTTCCAGGACGAATCTAACTAAGAAGAGGACCTTGAGTCACCATGGGGACTTCTGTAAAGAGTGCTTTTAGGGTGTCAAAGGAGGCTTCTACCTCAAGCTTGTTCTTAGCCTTGATTCTTGCCTTCTCTCTTCTCACGTACCTCTGGACTCATTCTAGTGCTTACCTCTTGATTGCTCATTCATCAGGGGGTTGGCTCCAACCAGTCGGTCTGTACTCAATAGAATAGAATCAGAGGGGGACTTTAGTCTCTAGAGGATTCTCTGGCCAACATCTCTTCTACTTCCTTCTTTTCAACATATTTGAATTCAACTTTCAAACCACTATAGAGGGAGATATATTCCGTTCTAAAAGTATCAAAACTCATTCTTCTTAGGATCATTGTTGTGCCATCATCATAATAATGCCACCTTTTGATGGCTTCAATAGTGTATGTTGTAAAGAACACTCTGTCTACCAACTTCCATTGGGTTGCCAGTTGAACAAACAGAAGATTGTCAGAACACCAAGCATCCCACATGTCCTGCTGTTGAGCATCCATGAACAGGTTCCAACTTTTTTCCTTCTTATTTTTATGAGCCTCCACTGACCACGACTCTTGAAGCTTCTTCACGATATCCCACTTGATGATGTCTGGAAACTTCTCAATGAATGCCAAATCTTCCATGGATGGTCATTCTCTCTGTTTCTACACTTTAGTTTGTTCCCAAACAATTTGCTACCAAGATGCAGGTCTCTATTGCTTCAATTGAAAGAGGAAATAGTCCACCACATAGAGCTTGTATCATGATAGTAACATGTTTCTACCATTATGGGATGAACTTCTTGTAGAAAGTGTCTTTGGCAATAAGAATCTCCAACTCTTCAATGGAAGAAAGAACTTGCAAGCATCCATCGAATTCTCCTCTTCTTGGTAATGCCATTTCCTTCATTTTTAGCCTCTTCTGATGCTTGTTGATGGTGGCAAGTTTCCCCGACTCCGCACCAAAAACATGGAGCCCCAAGAGGAACACCAAGAAAAGGAGTTTCTACTGCAAGAAAATCTATCTTGTAACATCAACAAGCTTCTGTTTCATTCTTTAGAGAACCACAATAAGGAAAATAACAAATCTTTACTCAGCATCATAGTAGATATCTCCCACGGATTTGATAGAATCAACCATAATCTTCAACATCTTCATAGAATCCATCAATAGAATAAGAAACATAAAAGAATACACCATTTTTGAATGGAAATAATCACATAGTATTCATCTTCATTGTCTTCCTAGTTCTCTCTCTCAATCTCTCATAGATAGATACATTGTTTTGATAGAATTGACGATATTTGACTCTCTCTCTCTCTCTCTCTCTCTCTCTCTCTCTCTCTCTCTCTCTCTCTCTCTTAATCAATCAATCAATAGTACATCATCTCCTCTCTACAATACTTAATAATGACTCACAATAATCATTATTAGGTCATGGATGCACCTCCCAAGAGGCATGGGAGGTATGAAAGGGCACAAGAGCCACTACAGTATCTCTTCATAGCTCACTTTTGTCTTTGTCACTTTAGTCTGCTCTTTAGTCTTCAATAGCTACTTCTTCCATTTGTTTTAGCTATTTTGAACTTAGATTCATCATTTCCAAAAATTAGAAAAATTTCCCAAAGTCACACCCTCATTCCACAGAACACTTACAGAAGATCTACAGAACAGAAATATAGCAGAGACAGAGGCTCTACAGAAGGTTTACAGAGGGTTACAGAAGGTCAACAGAGAATAACAGATTCTCATAACTCATACTAAAACCATTCCAAACTATAAAAAACTAGTCAATAAGCTTTTAAAAGACCTCAACCTTCATCAATCATCAATCCATACTTCATACAAAAGAAAATCAGAAACAAATAGAAGCTAAACAGAAGGTGTCAGAACCAATCAGAGCCTTAACATAACCTACCAGGAAAATCACTAAGCTGTATATTTCTACTGAGAATCATCATGAGCTTCCAAAACATGATCAATATCATCCAAAACACTCTTAAACATTTTCAAAATAACCAATCATCACTCAAAATCCATAAAAAAATCTAGTCATTTTAGCATTCAACAAAGCTTGGAATTGTGAACGGACTAGAAAAGTGGCTTCATGGCATCGAAATCTATCAACATAGCCTTTGTTATACACTTTTTGACTCCGAGATCCAGTAGCCACTTTATAACGTGAAACCTTACAGGGATTAAATGGGGGGTCAAATTGACTCTGATTGATGAACGGAGACTTGTGCTGGGTTCTTGGCATTGAAATCTATCTAGGAAAAATCCAACTCATTAATTTGCGATTGTTTCATATTCCATGAAAATGTACTCTTTTATGCCTCTTGGACCACTTTTGTGCTAAAAAAATGGGCCTCAAAATCTAGCTCTCATTGGCAACCATGGGATAGGGTGACTCCGCTCGTCGAATCCATGAACTGACCTACACAAACAACAACCATAAAAAGCATCAAGCTTCTACAAAACTAAATACTCAACAAAGCATAAGAATAGCTCTCATCCAATCCCTTAACAAAGACAAGACATGAAGATCCACAAGGGATATGCAAAGTATAACCTAACAAAAATCTGGGCTAGTTGCTAATCAACTACTCCAACATGGACCGGCTAAAAACAATTATCAAAGGAGTCATCCTAAGTTGTGGTCTAACCTGCCTACCGAACTAGGAAATCCTACTAGGCAAGGACTCCTATAACCTGATCTTTCATTTTCAAATGCTTTTAATTTTCCACTTTTTAATACTTCTGAACTTAATACTCGAGTGTAAAAAGGAGAGAGCTGAGTGTATTGTGACCCAAGGAGAACAAGGCACTGGCCTCAAATCCTGTCTCAGTATCCAAGAACCTACTAAGCTCTCACAAGGCTACCCCAAATCCTTTTATTGTGCTCGCTTTTATTTTCACTCCAACTATCCTTATTTATTTTGTCAAGCTAGACATCACCCCCAAGAAGACAAGGCGTCAGCACCTAGTCTGACTTGTCCCCAGGAACTTACCAGGCCTTTGTAAAAAAACGATCATATGCTCTTAGAAATTTCTTTCATTTCATTTCTTTTTCTTTTGTTCAGGGGTTAAAACCCCTTTTTACACATCTCCATATATTATAGTCCTCAAATATATGCATTGTTTCTTCTTTTGCTTTTATTTGGCAAGCTTCTCTATTTGTCTCACAACTAGCAGAAACTCCTAGGCACAGCTTCCTAGTAGGCTAGTAGAACCGGGTCACTAGGACTACCTTCTAAAACATTTCTTAGAGTGCTTGACAATGTCTTTACATGAGGCAGACAATTGCTTGAACCTCCCTAGACACACCTAACCTAACCTTGAGACTTCATGCCTTGAATGCCAGTCCCCAACATAATAAAAATCCCCACACACACATAACCATTCAACATAAAGAGAAAACACTCATAAAGGAAGGATATCACTTTGACTTGGCCACAAGAAGCTTTTTCGCAAAAAGATGCTTGCTCCAGGTACTCCATCAAACATGTCTAGTACAACACTAAAGCAAGAAAACATCAACCGCACCCACACCAAACAAATACATGACCCTCTTGGCCTAAAGAGAATGAGTTATTTTAATTCCTCAAACATATGGGTTTCTTGGCATATACATTGCATCTTACCATATTAACCAAGATAAACTAAAAATGCCAAAAGATGTGAGGACTAGCCTCATGCTACTTTCACAACTTAGCTTATTACAATCTCATCATCACAGTTTAATCTTGGTCTCTAGTATATCCGCCAATCCAAGTCTTCCCACTGATATAACATCAATGTGGCCAATCGCTTCTTGGTTACTATCAACTAAACGAATGATTTCATTGGGCTCAAGTGTCTTATCATTCAAGTAGACTGATCGTTCCAACTTCCCAAAGACCTCTCCTACAGAGAGATCTATGGATTTAGGCTCATCCAAATCTTCCTTATTCGGGTTATTGCATGTTTCATGGTTACAACCCAAACTAGGTAGGGTTTCAATCTTAGACCCATCGCCCAAATGCATCCCAAAGTGGTGCACATTGTTAGATGTATCATTATGACCTATGGTATTTACCACTTGGGAATTAACCATGGCATTTCCTCTTGGAACTCTTTGCTTTTCATCTAATCCACCAGCCACACTTTTAGAGGTTTTGGGCCTCCAAACCCATCTCCTTTCTATTATCGCATGGCTTGATTGGATGCCACCACTTCTTTTATCTTTATATTCTTTCATGATGACCAATCTATATTGGCTCTCTTGCTACCTATCACTTTCTCTAAAATTGGACCCTTCTACTAGATCCAACCCTAAATGGGTCTTTACAATCACAAACCCTAGGTTTCCTATCACTTGGACTCCCAATAGTTGAGACCACACGATAGCATGCATTAGCTATTTTGCAAGGTTTCATCTCATTTGCATAGTGTTGTTCCAATTTTGGACCATTCAGGGGTTGCTTAACTACTCTGCTTCCCTCATTAGGTCTACAACTATTTCAATCTAGCTCATGGTTTTGAAACATAGGATTGGCTGTGTTAGGATGCTAGGGTTTCTAGGCCTTAAAATAATCATAATTAATGCTAGGATTCACCCTAGTATGCCTCTAATTTGCACCTCCAATATAACCAACATTCAACAAATGTTGCCAATCCATATGAATTTCAAGGGTGCGGGGAAAACTCCAATAGCTCTCCCAACACCTCTGAATGTATCTCTCATAATCATCTACTTGTACCTTTGCCTCCTTCTCAATGTGACTTAGGGTTTCTCATCCTTACTTGAAACTGCATGTTTATTTCCAAGCCATTGACAAAGAGTTCAACAAGCATATCTTATGGCAATTGACTGACTTTCCTTCACCAAAGCTTCAGGATGTCATAAAAAACTCTAGTGTACTCTTTGATGGAGGTATATGACTCTTGTTGAATGTGCATAAGCTATTCCAAGACTTGAGTCATGGGAACCTTCTTTTCATATTCATCCAAAAAAATTATAACATAATTTAATTGACCCTCTTAGGAGGCTCCAATATAATTTCCTAGCTTTCCCCTTTAGGGTACTTGGGAATAGGAGCATTCGATGACACCATCGAACCCACTTGTGAGGCAAGTTAGGCTGTATTCTTTCAAATGTAGTATTGGGCCCTCATTCAACATCTCATAAAACACTGGGAGATCCCTATAAGGAGGAGGGCATTTAGATATCTTCTTTGGGATCAACATTGGGTCATTAAATTCTTCATATTCATCATGACCTAGTTCCAATATCTCAAGGCCTCTATTCTCTTCCGTTTCCACCTTTATCGGTGTAGGAAGGTTACTTACTCCATGGACTTCTCTTTAGGCCAACTCATAGAGTGGGTTAGGAAGTCCTATAACTTTCAGCATATCATTCTGATTCTTTCTTAGAGGATCTTCTTCCCTCATACATTTAGGATGGAGCTTTTTCCCTTGACCTAAAACAAATATATCTTCATTATTTAGAGCTTGGGGGTCATGCCTCTTGAGGAGTGGTTTCCCCTTAACGACTAAGGCTTCCAACATCCTTATGAGGCCTAATATTCTAGCATGTTGACCCACCACATGGGAAATTTAGCCACAACTATATTCCATTCTGTGTTGGTACTTTTCCATGGTGTTACAACTTTAGCATGATCATTAGTCGATGCCATGACTGCCACAGGTTTCCAACATACTTGTTGCATATTCTCTAGGTTGATGGATGGTTGTACACAGTGTTTCTTGAATAGAGATTGCATCAAGGCAACAAACCTCGGCCCATGCCATCATACTAGAGGATGGACTGACCCCTAAGTGCTTACTTTCCACATCACATAAACCATCCCTTGTAGAGGATTCAATCTCTATTTAATTGGTTAGGTCCATTAGTAAATTTTGTATAGGGCAAGTCAGGTTTGAAACCTTAGGCAAACCCCATTTTACAAATACTTTAGCGTATCCCTAGCGGAAAATGTTATAAAATTTAAGACCTTTTTCGACCAAGGTTCAGAAACTACCACTTATTAGCGGCTCTCGGCAAACACACCACCTGTCACACGGGACCAAAAATAGGCCCAACAATGGCTCTAGAGCTCCAATCACGGGCCTCCTAAACTCACCTAAATAGCCCCACGACTTCGCGGTTAGAGCATATAGACACTATGAACTGATTTAACCAAAGAATACATTTGTAGATCAAATTTCTAAATCATAGTCCAATGTATTTCCCTTCCTGACTCCAAGAACTTGGAGTTCCCAAATATATTGATGTCTTACTAGCACCTCGTATTACATACACATATGGAGCAACCCCCAATTGATTGTTGTGGCCCCACTATGGCTCCCCTACACCCCAGGATGCATAATTCCAAACATAAAGTGCATGCAAAACATAATCCACTCTTTTAATGTTCGTTCCAGGAGATAATTCAATCCTTACCAAATCAATCCCCAAAGGAAATGAACATAATATTCTACAGAATGGGACTCCTCATGCTGTCAACGCGGGTCAATGATTGTAACAATTAAGTGCAATGCATCTAGGATTTGTTTTTTTGATATCATATGTATATATAATGCAATGAAAATGTGAATGCCCTTAAGTGCACAAATATGTAAACTTATAGATCAAACACCATGAATAATACGCAAGCAATTCTCTTCATGATTTCACCCTAATGCAATGTGTCATTGCTAAGGCAGCACCGAAGTAATTCATGCTACTGCCCTCCTTTAAAAACTTAAAACAAACGAATCCTATATATCAAGATATGCATAAAATCAGATTTCAATGGATTCTTAACTCCCCACAACCCTTTCCCTCTACCTTTTATGGTTTTGCATTCATTGGTAGGTGTAAAGAGTATTTTTAATGTGTTTTTTGTATAAAAACAAATAAATAAGTTCTTTAACATAAAAATGGGGATAGATTGAGGCTAAATCTCATGCCCTAGCCCCAATATACATTCACGAACACATTCATAATTTCATGTAATTATTTGGCACATAAATCTATTGTTTCCCTTATGAAATCCATTTTTTATTTTTCTTGATTTTTCTTACTATTTATTAATGTTTTTTTTAAATTTTCAAACATGCAAAGTTTGCATGAATCAAGATACAATATTACACTTCATATGACCCCATGTGAACACCAAAAGAACATGAAAACTCATAAAATCGTCAATTTTTCCAAAATCCCACAATTCTCGCATTGCGGATTTTCTCAGTTTTCATTTTAATTATGCAACCAGCAAGAACGAACTGAGAATTTTGATTTTTCAAGCACTAAAACATATTTAATTATTTGAAACCATTTCCCAAATTATGCGTGGAAGATTTATCATAAAAGCACTTACGCATTTAATTTAATACGAATCTGCACATATTTTAAAGTTGAGAAGCCGCTGACACTCTTCCATGGCCGTTGACGCAACCTCAACCTTTGATTTATACTCCATAACATTTTAGTATTATCACATGTCCAAAATCTATCGTTTCAACCCGCCCCTCTCTCACATAGATTGAGCCATGGGAACAAGGTGCATAGAGGAGAGAGACAAAGACTAAAACAAGATATTTTCATTTCTTGCGTCATATTGCACATGTATACAGTTAGATTGAAGCCCTCAATGCGTAGATCGAGAATATGCCTTCCATCTCTGATCAATCAGCTCGATTAAAAAGCCATAATCATCCAAATCGAGGGGGCATAAAAAAAACTGCACCCCCTTCCTCCACATTGAAAAAACATTTTTTAATAAAGCCCTTAGCTTAATTCTTAACTTTAGAAGTTAATCAATTCGATTTTTGCATGTTCATACAGCTCGAAAGTGGTTTCAGCCTAGACGAAGGGCCAAACGAGCTCAGAATTGTGAATAGACTGGATGATTGGCTCCATGGCATCGAAATCTATCAACCTAGCCTTCGTCATGCACTTTTCGGCTCCCAGAACTAGTAGCCACTTTATAATGCGAAACCTTGCGAGGATTAAATGGGGGGTCAAATGGACTTCGATTGATGAATGGAGACTTGAGTTGGGCTCCTAGTATCTAAATCTATCTACAAAACTCTAGCTCATCGATCTGCACTTGTTTCATTTTCCATGAAAAATTACTCTTTTACGCCTCTCGGGTCACTTTTGCGTTGAAAAAATGGGCCTCATAATCCAGCTCTCAGGTAGACCAATCTAATTATCATTTTCTTCATAGTTGTGCTCAATCTTAATATGTCCTTCATCGACTAGGCGGTGATAGCCATGGGCTCGGATTCAGAGGAGGAGGAAGAACTCGTACTGTACGTGAAATTGTGGCTGATTGTAAAGTGTAGCAAGCATGCTGCAAACAATCTCACATAGGGAGCTAATGGTTCACCTTTTCCTCTAGTACGCTCATATGCTCATTTTGTTACTCAATTTGATGGCTCTTAGGAGCGGCTTACTTGCCAAAAACACAGGGATTAAGCAAGAGGTTTAAGTAGGGCCTTTGAGCATGGAGCCTATTACAATCTGTAACATACAAAATGAAAGAAAGAAAGACTTGATGATTTGTGAATATCACAGTGTTTATGGGTTGCGCTATTTATTACAATGCTCCAAGAGGTTGCTTATGCTAAAAATGACTTGTATTGATGCATTTTGGTGATTCAATTGCTCATGCCATGTTTTCTTATTTTTTCACGTTGTAGACTCTACATGGCATCTATTCTATCACCAAAATCCTATTATGTAGCCTTTAGATTAAGGCTAATTGAGCTACAATTGGTTTCACACTAAAGAAATAAGTTACATGTGTTTTGGAGATTGTTTTATCTTAGATTAATAGCCATGAAATTCCAAAAAGAATTTCAAAATTTTATCTTGTAGGTGGACATATCTTGGTTGGTTAGTGTGCATTTGTATTAGTTTTTGACTATTCATGCTAGATGGCATTTATATAATCATATTGCAGCTAGGTGGTCTCTTTTGAGCTTGTAGTTTAGCATACCTTAGTGTGTAGTACATATTGATGTCATTATGGCTTCTTCATTGACTTTAGTGAATGCATTGTTCATATATAAAAAAGCTTGATGATATGAACCTTTCATACTAGAAAGAGTAAATCTACAACCTATTGGTTTGGAAAAAGTAGATATAAAGCCAATCAAATGCAATGGGATTAAGCTTGAGAACATGGATGTACATGTATGGGAATAAATGGATGAGTTGGTACCTTTCACTATCATTCTAACGCTCTCAAATTTGTGTATTTTATTGTAAAATATATGAAAGGTGGTGCATTTAGTAAATGGGAAAAGCTTTCTGACTTGTATGAGAAAGAAAGTGTTGCTTTGCAGGTATATTGGTTGAAGAAATTCTTTGGTCTTCTCATCGAGGAGGGGGTTTCTATGTCCAACCATCTCAATGAGTTTAATACTATTTTCAAATAGTTGACTATTAGAAGATCACCTTCCATGATTTAGTTAATGGTACATTATTGTTGGTCATCTTACTTGAGAATTGAGACACTTTTGGGATAATCGTTAATAGCTCTACATATGTGTAGGTGGCCTTACGAGTGCTAATGTTGATGGGAGCAATTTCCTCACATTGAGGAGGTGAATAGAACAATGTAGGGCCAAAGAGCTCCTATGCAGTCATGGTGAGAGGAAGGTGAAAGACAAAGAGGAAACTCTTGTAAGAGAGGCAAAGAACTCCTGTGCACTCATGGTGAGAGGAAGGTGAAAGACCAAGAGGAAACTCTTGTGAGAGAGGCAAGTTAAGAAGTAAGTCTCACAATAATAAGGATGTGGAATGGTTATTTTGTAAAAGGGACACATAAAGCAAGATTTCTTCAAGTGGAAGAATAAGAAAAAGGGAAAAAAGTATAATGAGGATGATGGCAAAAAGGAAGAGAAGGGCAATATATAGATTGAGGAGATTAATGCATGTGGTAATGCTCGTGGAGATATTTTGTATATATCCTCTTTTGATGATGCATTCTTGGTTGCCATGGATAATGGCATGTCATAGAATTGGGTGTTGGATTTTGGAGCATCATTCCATGTCACTCTGCATAGAGAGTGGTTCACTACTTCTTATGTTGGGAAATGAGAATGTGTCTATCGTGGTAATAACTATGTATGCAACATTATTAGTATATGGGATATACATTTGTCACTACCTAATGGATCTTCTTTTGCCTTGCAAAATGTACAACATGTTCGGAACTTGACTAAGAGTTTGAGGACAACTCAATGACTATGGTTACAGGGCGATCTTTGAAGATCACGTGTAAAAAATTTGAAATACATCTCTCATTAGGTTGTGATAATTTTGAAATGCCAAACACCCAATCATAAGGAGCTAGAGCTAGTATAGAAGGTCCTAGCACTCATCACCAAATCTTTGATTGATAGAAGAGACGAAATCTTCCTTGCCATTGGGCATAAAAGAAACCTATGACGAGAAAACTCCATAATTATAGTGCAAAAAGAGTAAGATCCATTAGACATATTTCATTTAGAGAGGGCTAAAGAAAGAGGTAGGCCACTGATAAGGATTTTCCAAAGAAAGACACTGCATTTGAATGATCCATGTCCAGTGTGTCATGCTTTTATGAAGGATTTAGGAAGAATGATCCTTAGCTATTAGATCCCTAATATAAGAAAGGAATAAATCTCATTAACTAAAGTACTCTAAATGTAGATGCCCATAAGCTCCAATCTTGTCAGGGATTGTTCGAAGAGAGTTCAAGATAGGGCTATTGATCATGCAAAGCTAAGGAAATTGTGTCGCATGAATCATGATATCCTTAAGGGACATAAAAAATTCAATCGAATTGTGCAAAAAGACATCAATAATGCCATCTCAATGATATCACATGAGCAACAATAAAAATCAATCCAAGAAATGCTAGCATGTAAAGAGCTCTTTTTCCAATGCATAAAATGGATGGCTCAAGTAATGTCCCTCAAGCTAGTCTTGGACCAATGAAACGAGGGCAATTAATAAGTAAGCATAGATAGGATAATTGTTTCCACCACTTTAAGGTGCACATGGAAAGTCCATGGTTATGATTTCCCATAAGTAAATTTAGCTTCCACTTTGGTAGGAATCCACTATAGCAATTGCTTAGGCAAAACAATCACACTTGAAGGGTAACCAAAGTGCCTTGCAATATTTCCTTTGGGAACCACCTCACCTTGCCACCCTAAGGCCTACAAATCACGTTTGATATAGTTGATAAGGAATGATTTAGAATTGTTAATGTGTAGTCTTAAAGCCTAACCAAATAAGTCCTAGATGTCCAAAGTTTTACGGAGGTGATCTCAATGAGCTTTCAAAATCATGAAAATATAATAAGCCAATACTTGGCCAATAAACTATTGATTTGAAGGAAGAGACAAACCCACAACTCCAATTAGCAACCAAATGAAATAGCATCGTTAGAATAGGATGCTTAACAAGAAAAAAGAAGGAAACTTAGAGCACAACCTTATTGAATTGATTGAGAAAGAGTAAATGATTCAATAGCATCACCATTTGAGCATGACTCTAGAGGATGCACCCTTTCTTTGAGAGGGAAGCAATCATGGGATGTGAGATAGAAGCTATTGATTACAAGAGGATTGAGAAAGAGAAGCACACAAAAGAGTTTAGTGGGTGTAATGAATGGTGGTATCCTTATTCTTTGTTATCTTTAGTTGTATATGACTATACATTGTGTACTTATACAAGTGGTGCGACTCGACTATAGGCCATTGGCCTTTACCCTAACAACCTCTCACTTAAAGGACGATGAGTCTTTCTAGAAGTACAAGAGGAAAGTGAAGATACTATCGAATACCCATTAACACTTTGCAATATGCAATGCACTCAAAGGTAACCTCTTCTCATTAGAAGTTCTACAAGATTATCAGTATGGATCTTAACAAGCTCAATGCACTTATTCTCAAGCACCTCCTTTATGTGCTTTATCTTTGCATGAAAGATAAGGTTTCATGCCACTTGAATGGGACTTTGTCTATCACAATGTAATGTAGGCACCTCTCCTATAATGCACAAGACTTCCATTATAGATGAGTAAGCCATATAGCTTCCTTGCAGGCCTCAATGGTGGTTGCAATATACTTAGTCCAGTGGTAGATAAAATCGTACATGGCTACGATTGAGAGACCCAAGAGATTGTGCCACCTGTGAAAGTAAAGATAAAACCTATGATAGACCTCATAAAGTCTATATTCCTTGCAAAATCAACATCTACATGTCCAAGAATAGATGCATCATTCCTTCAAAGCACATACATATAGATCTATTGCCATTCAAGCATCTCATGATACTCTTCACTACCTCATAATGCTTTTTGATAGGGTTTGGAATATACTTGCTAACCACTCCCATTGCATAGACAATGTCTAGACATGTAGCAACCATAGCATACATCAAGCTACCACTGTGGATGCATTAGGAACCTTGGTCATTTTAAAATTTTTCTCATTTGACTTGGGGCTATCCTCTTGGCTAAGTTTCAAATATGGAGGCAATGGAACACTAATAGCCTCTTCCCTAGCTTCATTAAAATGCTCCAATATCATCGTTTCAAAGGTTGCTATCTTTTCTTTACTGCATCCACATCCATGACCGATTTCCTAGCAATCAACATGTCATCCGGATAGAGAATTAAAATCTTAAGGCTACCATTTCAAGCCTTTCTAATGTATAGGCAGTAGTCAATATCACTTCTAGTGTACCCTTCAAACTACATGAAGGCATCTAACTTATGATACCATTTCCAAGGATCCTATTTTAAACCATATAAGCTCTTATGCAACTTACATGCCTTCCCTTCCACAACAAACCCTTTAGGTTATCAATACCCTTCTCCTACTTGAATCCCTTGTTGACCCATCTTGCCTTGTATTTAGGCAATGTGTCAAAGATTGGGATACCTTAAACTTGTAGACCCATTTTCATGGTAGTGCATGTTTGTCGTTAGGAAAAAGAACTAACTTCCAAGTAGCATTTTTCACTGAAGAATCCATCTCTTATTACATAGTCCTCTTCCACTTATGATTCTCATCCCTAGTAACAACAACATCAAAAGGAAGCTCATCACAACTTGTAACCATGACATAGTCTATAGATAGAATCGATCTAGCAGTATGGAAACTCTCATAAATTGTTATAAAAATTGGCTCAATAGGAGGCTATGGTTGTATATCCTTGAGAGTTCATAAAAGCACCAAACTTATGGTATCCCTTGGAGCTTGCTTTAGTCTATATAGACTTGTGTTAAGCTTACATATCATCAAGTTGCACTCAATTTAGGATGAGTTTCTTCTCCTTCAAGTTTAACCTAGCCTAGGATGCATTTCTTGGGGAGCCTTCTCTTGGCACTTGGTTAACTAGGTTTGGCATCTACTGTATGAGGTAGAGATGCATGACGTGATCCTCATCATTGAGGTAGGCTTTTGTGCTATGGTTGACTTGGATACCTTGTCCAGCCCCCACCAGGTATTAGAGCCTACAATGTCACAATCAAAGGTTGGGGAGATCATTGGCACATCTAGAAGGCTGTTGTTAGATGATTTTCAATACTAAAAGCTTCTCAATGTACATGAACTTGGTAAAGCTTTGGACACCCATTATCCATTCACTTTGTGGCCATTTAGATCAACTCTCCTATAGGGCAAGTGTTGAGCCTGTTAGGAGCATAGGGATTAGTTCATGCTCACATGGGGTGGCCGTGTCTCTATTTCATGATGCAGACAAAGTAGCTCTAGGTGATTATACATTCCATATATGGAATCTCTTCATGTCCCCCATGATGAGGCCTATGCTCACATGGGGTGACCATGACTTGCTTTTCATGATGGATGCGGGAAGCTCTAGGTGAGGATACATCCCTAACCATGGATTGTCTTCCCCATTCCCCCATGTTGCCTTGAGAGGCTTGTATATATTAATGTTTTTTTGAGTTTTTCCCCTAGCCCCCCATACCACCTGAAGAGGCATATATATATCATTATTTTTTTGAGTCTCTCTCCCATTCCTCCATACCACCTTGAGAGGCTTGTATATATTGTCGTTTTAAAATTCTCTCTCTCTCTCTCTCTCTCTCTCTCAATATTGCCTTGAGAGGCTTGTATATATTTTTATTTTTCTCCCCCATTTCCCATACTACCTTGAGAGGCTTGAATATATTATTATTTTTTTGATTCTCTCCCCCATTCCCCCATACTACCTTGAGAGGCTTGTATAAATCTTACCCTTCTTAGCACTTGCATTTCATGCAAGTTCTTCCTTCATTGTCCAACTCCTTTGTTTGCAAGAAAATTTACCTCTTTGTCAAAAACACTATTCTTGATCAAATTAATCTAGTTCAAGTTTCATCCTTTGGGTTGCCTTCTCTATATTTGCTGTCATGTAGGCTCAATATCTCTTTAAGCATCTTATATATGATGCTCATCCATCACTCTCTTGTTTTGGCCTCTATTGTTGTGGACTAGTAGATATCTCCACCAACTTGTGGTGGATAAGTATTACTTAGAGCAATTTGTCCTCTCTCTCTCTCTTTATAAGTTAATTCATTCAATATCATCGTCCTCTTGGAACCATTGGAGGTACTATAGAGGTATAAAATTTAGATTTAGATTGAAACTTACAAGGTGATCTTATACCTTCAGGACTAGAACAATTGCATTTGCCTTGGCATAGGAGCTTTTTCCCCTTTCCCATAAGTAGCCTTTCCTTCTGCTATCCTTAGAAATAACATTTGATGCCCTTCAAATTCTTGAGACACTTTTGGTTATTCCACCATATCATGCACTGTCACATGGCCCTTTTGTGGCCCTTCACTCTTCATCAACATCTTCTTGTCTTTGCATTAGGGGAAATATACACTCAAAGAGGGCTATTTAACTTAGGAGCTAATAACTTTCCTAATTGCAAGAGATTTCAAGTAGACCAATATGAGAGGTGATGGCATGCATTTTTTATCCACTTGCATTTTTCTCTTGGTCCTATCACTTATCCCCTATATTCTCTTTACATCATCCCCCCCCCGCCCCAACTGCCCCCAAAAAAAGTAGAATCATTGGGGGGCCTCATCAAGTTCGTTGCCCCATTATATTGTAGAATCATTGGAATGGTAGACTAGTTGGGTTTTGAGAGGGCTGAGATGGTGGTTTGGTTGCATTAGCTCAACATATATATGTTGCAAAGAAATTTAAAGTATCTCATGGGATTTCTCAATATATCTTGTAAGTCACCACTTTCATGTTATGTTCTTAGTTTTCCATTTGTTATTGAGGTCTTAATTATTCTCCTATTAGACATTTTCCCTTCAAATCTTATGAATGATTAGCCTTTAACAAGCTTGATTGGGATATACAAAGCTCTACATGTGGATGTAGGTGAGATGATGATGATATAGATTTCAAGACTTTCTTATATAAATACATATTTATAAACATCAATTGATTCACATAGTTCTCTTGAATTACTTCCTTCTCCATCTTGCAATTCTATGGAATGGCCCATTTGAACAAGTGATTCCTTTAGAAATTGAGGTTGAAGATGATATGTAACATTCATTGTTCACAAAAATTTGGAAAAGCTTCAACACTCGTGGGCCTTTCATGGCAAGTCACCGTTTTGCTTATATCTGTAAAGCAACTAATACACATAGTTGTCCCTTTATGTTCATTTGTAAAGATATTAGGAATTCTTCATTTCCAAATTTGAAGAAGGAAGGGATGGGATAGGTGGGGTGCACAAAGGTGATATCTTTTCATATAGAGTGGTTGTCCCTAGTGTTATCTTTCATTCCTTGATTACATGTTCATCATTATACATGCAAGTACTTCTATTACCAAATGATAGATGAAATAGATAGGCTAATGGATTTCCTTGGAATTCACTGAAGACATGGGAAATTTTACACTAAGTGGAATGATCGAGTTAGTCACATTAAGTGATTGTTGGATCCAGTTGAATCTACAAGAGTAATGGAAAGCATAAGTAGAGAGCGCTTTAACTTTTGAATTGGTATTGTTTAATATTAGTATTGTTTTATTATATTTTTAAAATTTTAAAAAGTATTAAATCCATTGCCTCTATAAGCCCATAACTAGCCATCATGTTTATTTTTTGACTTTTCAATCACTTCTTCTATCTCGGATACCCCTTGCACTTTGGCATCTACCCCCTACCTCAATGGAACTTGTGTTTGCTAAATTTCTTTAGTTTCTCTAGGCCATGGAGTTTGCAAGAGATTAGACCTATAACATGTATTTTCTCCCAATATCAATTACTACGATAGAAATAATTGTTGATTCTATCATGTGTTAAAGGGTTTAACATATAGGTTGAACCATCTTTTCTTAAATGAACCAGGTTTGGAACTACGGGTTATAGTAAATGAGATTTATTCTTTCTTGCTCATGAAGCATTAATAATAAGTACTTATAGAAGGAAAAATATTGCATTACTACAATGCAATTCTATTTTCTTTACATAGACAATGTGCGGTTGTGACTTATTTGGATAATGCAATTGAATTTGGTTCGGAGTACAAAATATTTTTTCATAGGATAGGAAAAGCTATTCTTGTGGCATGTTCCCAGGTTAAGTCCAATATATGGACTTTACCAAAGCCTTATAGGGTTAAGAAGCAAGAACTAAGTATAGCAATCATCTATTTTGAGAGTCTGTTATATTGTGCATACTAGTTTGAGATAACTTCTTGTCAATGTAGGATGTGGTAAATATTGATGATTTTGTGAGTTGCTAGATGTCAGGATCTAAAATGGCCCCAATAGTGGCTCTCTCATGCCAAGCACACTATTGATCTCAAACACCCAACCCCCATGGCCTTGTTGTCATGAGTGACTAGTTCTTAGGCTAGCGAATTTCATCTCACACTAAAATACTACATTTTGTGGTCAACTTCCTAATTGCTTGTCCCAAACTCCAAGCTAGAGTATCCCATCATATTAATGTCAAATACACTACACATACGACACTTAGGCACCTCCCTAATTGATTGTGGTGATCTTTATCAACAAGCATCCTATATCGGTTAGGGATTTGATCCATCAACCCTCGCCTAAGTTCAAAAATCATATCATTGAGTCAACCTAACCTCACTTTAGTCCTTTTAAATAGTCACCCCTAATCACTTGGACTCCCTCACACACTCGGTCAAAATTAAACAAGTGCTATGCCACGATGTGTGCAAATGGATTCTCAAATGCATAATGTGTATGATAAGTTCTCTAGCATCTTTTAATGAGAATACGAAGTGTAGGTGCATCAAACATATCTTTCCATTGTTTATGACTTTTTCCTACATGATGCGATGGTGTATTACACACCCAAAGCCACTAAGTATTCACACTAAGTACTCTTGACTCATGCTACCTTTGGGCAAACATAAAGCACATGAACATCCTAAGCATGTAATGCATCAGAAAAAATAGCATTTTTAGCATGTTAAATCAAGGTTCATAACTTGTGGTCCCATGTGGATTCTAATGAACAACACCAAATCAAACCCATACTATCGAAATGCCATTTTTGAAAATTAAAACCATCATTTTCATGAAGATTAAGGTTATATATATACACTTTTTATGATTTTTAAAACTTTAGCATATTTTTTATCTAATTATTGAAATTTTATATATTTTTAAACTATTTTTCCTTAAGTTCTTAATTTTAATCTATTTATTGCACATATAATTTTTAAGAAAGAAAATAGAGCAACTAACTGTTGAACATTAAGAGTTTGACTCCATTTATCACCCTGTAAAACAAGTTTTCATTTCATTTTTATTGCTGTAAATTTTCTCATACTTATTTAAAAACCACTATCCATTACAACACATGTGTCATGCTACGAGAGATCCAAGATCATTAACGCTCCTTCCAGCCAATAGTAATGCACATGAATATGCTCCCATGTACTACAACAACATGTTGTGATGCTTCTTTTATGCATAGCATTCACCTCTTCTCCTCAAACCCCATCCCTCTTCTCTCATATGAATACATATATAGAGGAGAGAGAATTATTGAAAAATTAGATTTTTAAATACTCAAAAATAGCCATAAGGGTGGTATTATCGTGTAGAGGGTGAAGAGTAGGCCCTGTTTCTATATCCATATGCTTGATCTAGTATAGTGTGGAAGGAGAAGTGAAAAATGATCCAGTTTTTTTTTTCGATGTTGTTTATCTCATTATCCCTCTTCTTCCTCAAGCCATTCTTCCTCTTTTTAGGAGCCCCTTTAGTCATATAGTTGTATGTGTTAAATTTCGGGCTATTTAAATGTCCTATAGGCTAGCCCACAACCCTCCCTATAAACACATGTCATTTTCACATCAACTTTGCATACAAAAACATGGTGTTGTATCAAAATTGATGGTTGGATACTCCAACACTTCTTCTAATGTTGCCTTTGTGCTTTGCTTTGCCTTTAGCTTTATAATATCCCATGTCTTATGGCTTAGTTGTCATGCAAAGTAGACTTTTGAATCTTCATTTTCTGCACTCAATGACTTGTAAATCCACCAAAGCGCTTTAAAATCCCACAAAAGGTGCCTTTAAATTCTCCTCTCATTGGTCATCATGGGATAGGGCAACCCTGCCTATCAAATTCACAATTAAAACGTGCTTAAACAAAATACAATGTGAAAGCATAGTGACATGATAATACACAATGATAAAACATAATGAAATTGACACTCAACCCCACACACCATGGATTTGATAGCCAAGACAAAGATAAGGAATGAGGGGTTCCCCTCAAGGGAACAGAACTCCATAACTATCCTTCCAATTAGGTGAACCTGAATTGATTAAGTGAACATCCTAAACTATTTAAATAGGCACTTAGGAGATAATGCACCCCCATATAAGGCTCACGAACCCTAGGAATTCCTTATTAGTTAGGACCCACTAGTGTTAAAAGATAAATCACTAACACCCTTGATTTTCCTTTATGTTGCTAGTCCACACACACACACACACACACACGCACGCACGCACGCGCGCGCACGCGCACACGCACGCGCACACGCACACACACACACACACACACACACACACACACACATTCTTGTGGTGGGAATGGTGCTTTGGCCATTTCTTATTGTACCATGCCCTAAGGAGATATAGGCCTTGTGCCTAACACGAATCCAAGAACCTACTAGAACCTCACAATGTGACATATATATTTTGCTTTCGCTTCGTTCTTTGTTTAAAACCTGACATCTAGGTCTCATCCTAAGGAGGACAGGGCATCAACCCGCACCTAACTTGAACCTAGGAACCTAGCAAAACCTCGCAAGGCGATAAGTATCATCAAGCTTCTATTCTTTATTTGCTTTGATGGGTATTGTATTGGATTTTTAGCATGTAGGTCACACTCAAAACCCAGCCCCTCACTCACTAGGGGACATTATCATGACAAAGAAATGGCTAGGAACACCTACCAAGGCTAGCTATCTTACTGAGAGAAGGTGACACTGTCGAGTTAGCCAAGATGACACACATGATCAATTCATGAGAGCACCCTCAAGAAAGGAGTGATAGAGGCTTTCCGGTTTAGAAGTCCATTCAATCCCTAGCCTAAGTCTTAGCTACAAATCCATGTAACATATTTCACAAAGTCCCTTATTTCCTTGTCCCGAACAAAGCCATAAGTAAATTGAAGACAAGGTGATAGAGACACATGGTATAAGAAGATATCCACGTTGTTGTGTGTAACACCCTCCTTGATTGTGAATGAACTAACTTGCAAAATAATACTAACTAATAGTCCATAGGTTAAAAGCACCTACATCAAGAAAGGAAAGAAAGTGGCCCTCTTGGCCTAATAAAATTGGATAGCACAACTCTCAATGACATAATGCTAAGAATATTCCATTGATCCCTACAAAATTCTCATAATATGTAGCTCCTAGACTAAGGGTTGGAGTATTTTGGGCCTCTATGCATCTACCTCCATAAAGAAGGGTATCAACTTCCATGATACATTATTTTGGCTAAAATTTGCATTTGATCCACCATTCTAGGTAAAATGACTTAGAAAAATCATGGCTATGGATCAATATCAATTTGTGAGCTTAGGCTTATAGTCTTCAGTAACATGACCTAAAATCACAATTGGGTCAACACCTCTTTTTACAAAATCTAAGTACATTTTTGCACAAGGTGGGAGTAATGCCTCCCCAATGTCTTTCACTTGGACACTTTTATCACAAAGAGCTTGAAACCTAGTTACACTTGGTGTGTCCAATGGCTTTTCTAGCCCATATATACTTAACTCATCCTTCAAGTCACTAGGTACAATATTGCCCTTTGTAGCTAAACTTTAGGCCTCGAAATATACTTAAATTGAAATGCCCTTTGTCCAATCATAAACATAGTCCCTTGCTTATCATTCACACTCTTAGTCAAGGGGACTTCTTGTATAGGGTAAGAATCAAATCTAGATGAGGAGTCTAAACGCCTCCTCCTCCTCTTTTTCTTCTTTAACTTGAATAACCAAGACCATCCTTCTTTAAATGGCTTCCCTGAAACATGATTCTTTGCTACCACACATTGAGAACCACCATTTCCAATGCCTACGCTCCATTTGCTCCAAGTAAAGATTCTTTCAAATAAGTGATACTAGAAGCATGTAATCTACTATTTTGAGCTATCTATATTGGGGAAACACATGGTTCTCTTATGGGTTCATTCACGTCTCTTTTATGCCTATATGGCCATGTGGTCTTGTAATACCTACATGTTGTCTACCATGATTGGGATCCTTGCCATAATGCAAAGGACCTCTTAACTCCTAAATTGGATGCAAAAAATTCACACCCCTCTCTTGGAGCTTATTATCTTCAAGATCTCTACTATTCCTACTTTCTTCTTGGAAAATGAGTTGAAAGTATTTATGCACGTGTATCATATAGGAAAAACTCCAAAAGTTATCCCAAGTAGCTAGAACATTGTGCTCATATTGCATTGCTCGTTCTTTGGCTTCAGTAGGGTTTTTGGATTACTTAATGTAAAATCTATATTAGCATTGAGGTCTAACTCATTAATAAATAGTTATCTTAATGCATCATCGGGTAATGGATTAAACCTCCTTCACCAAATCCTAAGGCAATTGTCAAAGGTAGTATATAAGACTTAATGGCACTATAATCATGGCTCTTAACAACCAAGAGCTTCCTAATAACTTGATCCACAAGCAAAGCCTTTTTGAACTCATCTAGAAATAGGTCATAGAGCTCTTGGATTGAGCTTATGGAATTTCTAGGTAGATTTATATACCACATTTGTGCTTTCCCTTGAAGGAGAGGACCACAAGAGCCGATGGTTATTATCAAACCCATTAGCATGACATATCACGTCAAATTCTTTGATGTATACCATAGCGTCCTCAGTAAGAAGATCATGAAATATATGAAGATCTCAAAACTGAAGAGAGGACACTTGGGTCTAATCTTTGGACTAGCAAACAATCATCCAAGTCCTCATTAATAACTTCATTTGTAGTGGTTTGCACATTGGTTGGGGAATCATTATTTTGATCTGTAGTAACTATATGTGTGTCGATACCTTCCTTGCTTATAATATTGCTAGATAGGGTGGCTAGCTTGCATGGGCCTACACCTTTACCACTTAAGGAATGCTTAGCCTTAAGGCTTAATGCCTGCTAGTTAGGAATTGTGACATCATGCCCACGAGGTCTAAGTGCACTCTCGTCTTGAGCCTTGTGTTGTGCAATGCTTTGACCATCCTTAAAGTGAAAATGCCCATAGATTTATTTGCATGACATGTACAAGAAGACTTAACCAACAATGGCTCAAATTAAAAAATGAGACCATTTGCAGGGAAAAAATTGAATAACATGGCCCATTGGCCAACAACAGCCCTTGCCAATCCACAAAGGTTCAATAAGTCATCTTTAGCACTTATTGAACCACTCATCCTAGAAGCCATGATACAGACTTGAAACCACTAGGAATGACCCCATTGTTCCTCTCCTTTTACCTTCAAATAGGGAGATATAAATGTGAATCATAGGCCTTAGGCCCTTAGTGAGAATCCCAAAGTCTCTCAGCAAATGCACCACTTGTTGAGACCTAAATGGGCTCGATAGTGATTCTCTCACACTAAGCGCATTATTAGACCTCAGATACCCAACCCTCATAGACATGCAGCCATGAATGATTGGTTCTTAGGCTAGCAAACCTCATCTCACACCAAGACACTGCATTTTGTGGTCCACTTTCTAATTGCTTGTCCCAAACTCCTAGCTAGAGTATCCCAATATATTGGTGTCTAATACACCCCACAAAAGACACTTACGCACCTCCCCGGTTGAATGCCATTGCATCTATCAATGAGTGTCCTATACTAGTTAGGGATGTGACCCATTGCCCCTCATCTAAGCCCACAAATCATATCATTAAGTCCACTCAACCTCAAACTTTAATCCCTTTCAACCGCTTCACCTAATCAACCTAGACTCCCTCACACACTCAGTCAAAATCAAATAAGTGCTATTCTTAGCAATTTTGACTTGATGTATTTAAATTATAAAATAGAAGATTAAAAACATATTGTTTTGAAGCTAAAGGTTATCATATTAGCTAGCAATACCATTTTTTGCAAACATTGCAACATATTGTTGCAAACTAGCTTAGATGGTCTTTAGGTGCCTGATTGGGTAGAGGGGTCGATTTGGTGGCATCAAAGGGTTAGCCATACATAATTTGACAAGATTTTTAATGTTCACTTTCATTGCATGTATTGATGCCATGCTAGTTAGAGCATCATGAAGTAGACATAGCTAAAATAAAAAGCACAAAATATTATTAGCTTGGGAGCAATTTATTTAGTGACACTAGGGAACCAAGTCTTTATTTGTTCTATTGATCTTAAATAAAAATATCCATGTTTATATCTTTGGCAATATTGATCTAGATCTCATTTAATAAAGTATATACAAATGTACTTCCATAACATTACATTGCTAATTATAGATGGGTAGTAATTTGATCTATGTGAAGTAGTCAATACATATAAGATCTATCTTAACATGTAGGTATCTCTCCTATTATTTGGCTAGGCTATGCTTTTCCACATGGAAGTGGTAGGAGGCCTTTTGGGCTAAATTTCTAGAAGAAAAGTTACAACGTAAAGAGACGATACAATACAAAAGGTTACATTCTAGAGTTATACTATAAAATAATAAATAAATATAGAGCCCTTAGTTTGCACGTGATATGTGAGTAGGATTGATGGAAACTATGAAAAGTTGTGTGTTGATGTATTACTCCTTAAAGTGACAACATGTACTTTAGATGAAACAATGATGGAGTAGATAGAGACCTTTTGACTTGTACCAAACTAAATCATCTCTTTCATACATAAGGATGTATGCGTCATACAAAGGAGAGAGAGTAGGTGGTTGATGCTATCATCAAGGGCTCCTTTTTGCTTAGAAACTAAAGGTCAATGTTGTGTTGTGGATGCTATTTAGATTCATGTCATATTATGGGTGCTTTTTGCTATTGGCCACTAATATTGCCTTATAGCATATTGATTATTATCACATTGGTATTCATATTTTCATTTCAATTTTAAAATGTATTATAGAGAGGAAGAACCAAAAAAAAATACTATAATCCTAGATTCTTTCCAAGCCCATGTGGTCGATAAGGAAAGAAAATAAGAGAAAAAATAACTTAGGATCTCAATTTAGAAGGAATTGATGGAAAATAAATATACTTGCATGAGGTGATTCTTGTTTTCTCACGTGCTCCTCTCTCACATTGAAGCACATGTAGTGATTGCACTACCTTTTTAAGTGCTTTACATTGAATGCTCACCAACCTCTTCTTCACCCATACTTTGTGTGTGTGTGTGCATGTGTGCACAAGCATGCTATAAGTGCCATAGTGGTATTTTATCATGCGTTCTCTCCCACTATCTATTAGTGATGATGGCATATTTGATGCTTGAGTAAGGAAACTAGGTCTAGATAGTGTATGTGGATAAGGATGAATGAATTGGCACCAAAAGGAGGCCACATGCAATGCATTAGATGAAACCATGTCTATTTAAGAAGTAGCAATTTGATGGCATGGCATTTCATCTTGCATGTGTACTTTCCATGGCTTGTATTGAGTGCAATCAACTATATAAAGCTTCATATGGTATTAGAGCTATCTTAGATCCTAGATTAGCTTTATCCAAAACCATCTTCCAATTGCCTCATTTACTCAAAATCTAAAAGTACCACTACTCATAAAGCTCTTGTGTTTTAACATATGTGTGGATATATAAGTTAGCATAAAGTTATTCCCTTGTAATTTGATTCAAGATCTTATTAAACATGTTTTATTTTCTCTTATTGTGCATAATTTGACATTACCAAGCATTAACTATAACCTTGGTAAGACTTGTACATTATGCACAAATGGCCACACAATATGTTAATGATAAGTTCAAAGGATTTGGATTTTATGCATACCAATCCAATGCTATGTATCTACCTATGCGGAAAAGTCTATGGGGCATCATCATTAGAAGGAGACATAGTAGCTTGAGATAAGACATGATGAAAGAAAAGAGAAAGCCTTGAATTATAGTTGCAAGCTTGGAAGATGAGTCCATACATCACGCTAATGGCATTTTAAGTGCAAAAACCACACGGAAGGAGCTCAACAAGATGTTTGGGATAGATTGCAAATAGTCCAATGAAATTACTCTTGAAACTTTATAATATGAAGTGCAACCCGAAGGATGATCGCACAAGTTACTTGAACAAATTTAAGAGTATTAGATCTATTAGATGACAATTACTTGAACAAATATAAGAGTATTGGACAAAAATTGATTGTTCTAAATTTTACATTTGATAAAGATGAGACCAAAGCCAATATCTTGGCAAGTTGTGATGTAGAAGCATATGGCACCCTTGTTGAAACCTTATCTAACATGGATGATTTTAAGTTGCATGTCATTGAGGCATCTTTATTACAAAGGGAGAGAAAAATAAAATCCATGCAGAGCACTCCAATTTCTATTTGAGATACTATCCTCATTATTACAACTAGAAGAAATTCAAGGTTGAATGTAATCATCGTGGGTTAACCAATCATGATGAAAAGGATTGCATGAATAAAGGTGAAATTGATGTACAATTGGTAAGAGATTTGGTAATTCTAAAAGGGACTGCTACTTCAACTAGGAAAATGATGTAGCCCAGCCACTCCAAAATCATAATGTGCTTAAATTGGATGAATCTCATGATATCTCTCAATCCAATAGACACCTCTTCTAATTGAAAAGGCCACAACTATAGTGTCCAACATTGGCACCAAATGATGTATCAAAGGGGACTCATTCCAAAATAAAATACATCTAAAATATAAATTTTAAACCTGTTGATTATAGCAGACCACATGCTTATGAGTATGATTGGGAACTTGTGAAAAAGGGGGGTGGGGTAAATATTTTCTTCTAATCACACCACATTTGTGATGATAGTGGCAATTGGTAATGACCAATCACACATCAAGGGGGGTATTAGCATATTTGATACTTAAGTATGGAAATTGGGTCTAATGAGTGTATATGAACACTAAATGAGTTGACATTAAAAGGATGGTACATGGAATGTACTAGATATAACCACATGTCTATTTAGGGGGGAACTCAGGCTAATGACATTTCATCTTGCTTGTATGCTTTCCATGGTTCCTAATCGAATATAATCCACCATAGAAAATATCAACGTCTTATAATGGTTAATCAAAATTACATACATACATACATACATGCATGCATGCATGCACACACACACACACACACACACACACACACACACACACACACACACACACACACACACACACACACACACACACACACACACACACACACACACACACACACACACACACACACACACACACACACACACACACACACACACACACACACACACACACACACACACACACACACACACACACACACACACACACACACACACACACACACACACACACACACACACACACACACACACACACACACACACACACACACACACACACACACACACACCTCCCCTCCCCCTCTCTCCCTTTATGTGCCCATGCATGCCTTGTGTAATGCCATTATAACGGTGGGAGGAAGTAGAACTTCAAATAGAAATGGTTATGGATGGACATTGATATGAGAAATGGATGTTACCCTATACATTGCCATTTCCATTGACCAATTAGTAATAATAACTATCAATAAACATTGGTGCTTGATCATCATTTGCCGTTGAAGAAGGTGATTTATCAAGCTTGTATGTGTTTCATGCTTTGTTCAAGTCAATTGAGAAGGAAATCTCCTCACCCTTGTCTCTTCAAGGTTCTTCAATGGTTAATTCTAGATCTACAACTAAATGAAAATTGGTAACCCTAAACAAAGGTTGCTAAAATAGAAAGTCAAAGGTGGTGAAAGATAGCCAATAACATTCAATGCTCAAGAGAAAAATTAGCCTAGAGGTAAAAAACAACAATGGTTAAAAATCACAAATTGTAAAAATTGTAGTTGCTAAAAAAATGACTATTAAAAAATATCAAAAGTTACAAAATATGAAATTATAGGATTTAGCAGTTGAAAAAATAATGGAATAAATTTTTTAATTAATTTGGAATAAGATATCTTTCAAAATATGAATTGATATTTTAAAGGCCTTGCGGCATGTGTAGATGATATTTTATAAGATACAAGCATAGGCCTCACTTTTGTGCAAATTGTAATTGAATTATAGGTAAGATATAAATGTTTTTTGTGCATATAAAAGTGTTGTGAAAATACTTATATTTAATTCCATGACAAGCCAGAAAGACCTACGAGTGTTGTAAATAGACCAATAGGATAGGGCAAAGTTAAACAATAATACAAGATACTTTACAATGTTATATATATACATGATACAATACCGTATAAACATGATAGTTTGTGTTATTAAAAAGTATTATTTTATTTTTAAATGATAAATTTATCCCAAATTAAGTAATCATTTCTATTAGATCTTTGATTTATAGTGTCAAGAAGAGAGGTGAGAGGTGAGAGAAAGGAGATCAGAAGAGAGAGAAAATAGGAGATAGAATGAGTGATGAGGAGAGAGGACGACTAAAGATAGGAGGAAAGAGAGAGAAGCCATGGGAGTTGTGAACAAGAAGGTGAGATGAGACACATTAAGTGCATTATTTTCCAAAAAGTGTTGAAAATTATATGTCTCACACCTTTTATACATGTGTTAATGTTACAAGGTATTATTAATTATCTCTCACTATAAGATAAGTCTCCCCAACTTCTTACAATCCATCCCTTGTAAAAGGTTTTTGCCCACAAAAGAAAATTTACAATTGTTGAAAAGGGTGGAGAAAACAAAGTCCTACTGTGATTTGAACTATACAAATGATGGAAAATGAATGAAGAAAATAAGATTCATTGACAATAATCAAGACATAAAGGGAATCCTCTATCATATATACGATCGAGATATCTTCAAAATGAAATTTGAGCCTTTATATCTTCAAGAAAAGATCCATGTAGTGAAATGGATAGCTTGTTGGAAGAGCCCCCCCTACTGAACAAAAACTGCCATAACTTCCAATAGAAGTATCCAAATAGAGCATGCCACATGTCAAAATGTAACTATCAAAGAATACTTTGATGCTATGTAGATGTCATAATTCTAAAAATTAAGTAGAGTAAAAATTAATCTAAAACAAACTATTGTCTAGGCTCTGCCTACATTGTGACTAGCTCATTTGGAACTATGCTTTAGCCACTAATGCATCTCGTAAGTAGAAAAACTCATTGAATGTAGAATCTAGCCTCCAAGAAGCTTTCTTGAGTGGAAAATCTCTCCATTTGATCAAATATTCAATGATAGAATGAGAGCAAAGCTTCTTCTCACAATGACTATGATCTCCTCAGGGATGTACTAAATAAGACCTTCTTCATCAATAGGAGGCAGGCTGCAGCTCATCAACTGTTTCCACCTAGGTACCATAATAGGGTTTGAGCTAGATGACATGACACACATTATGAATCTTAGTGGAAGAGGGAAATTCCAATCTATATGCCAAGTCTCTAATACACTTCAAGATCGTGTAGATGATAAATTCATGGTAGATTTAGAGCTAGATTGCTAGCTAAGGTGAAAGGAAATCAAATTGAGACATTTCTATGCCCTGCCTACCTCTTCAACAAGTGTATATGTTCTTGCTTTAAGATAGCATTGATTGTAGTGTGAGCAAGTTGTGGTTGTTAGCTTATGTCTTTCTTGACACTGATGATTGTAGTCATGTTGACTTGATAATGCAGATCTTATCTCTTCATAGATAATAGATAGCAATAATATTGGGGATGTAAACACACAATTCTTTCCTTCCTTCTGTCAAGATTGTGGGAGAGAAGGAAGGAGTCTCACTTGTAGCTTTCTCACTTACACAATGGGGGAATACACACAAAGGTGGAGGCTGAAAACAGTTTTTCTCTTCTTAGTTGTGTAAGCCAAAAGAACTCTAGTACAAAGAAATAGAAGAACCCTATATATGGGTCTCAAACCAAACTCAACTAACTAAGGTGGCATACTAACTGAGCCACGAACTAGAGTAGATAAGGATAGCTATCATCTAGCTATTATTCATGGGCAGTGTACCAATCGCATTTGCAACTAACAAGTCGGTGACATAAATGCACAACGGTCACCCTGGCATATCACGAGTGGAGCTCGATATCTCAACACTCCCCCTCGAGGTCAATCCCAATTCTTACACATCAAGCAGGTCTCTGAACTTGTGCAGCTTCTCTGTGCCCAATGCCTTCGTGAATATGTCAGCTACTTGATCCTCTGTGCTGACATAAACTAGATCAATAAGACCTAGTAAAAGCCTCTCCCGCACATAGTGATAATGCACCTCAATGTGCTTTGTTCTAGCATGATAGACTGGGTTATTTGCCAAGTGTATACTGCTCATGTTGTCACAATAAATGACAACTGGCCCATCTGTAGGCTGATGCATATCATAAAGTAGCTTATGCAACCAAGCTACCTCACATGCAGCCATTGCTGCACCCTTGTACTCAGCCTCTATGCTCGACAAGGCAACTGTAGGCTGTTTCTTGCTGCTCCAAGTTATTGCAGCACTCCTAAAAGAGAACACATATCCACTGGTAGATCGTCTATCAGAAATACTACCAGCCCAATGAACATCAGTGTATCCATGCAACTGTATCTGAACCCCAGTCTCATAAAATAGTCCATACTGCAATGTGGACTTCACATACCTGAGTATGCGTCTAGCCATATCCAAATGCGATTTCCTTGGAGCCTGCATAAACTGACTTACCAATCCAACATCATAGCTCAAATTTGGCTTGGTAATAGTCATATAAAGCAAACTTCCTACTATGCATCTGTACATAGTAGGGTCTTCGAGAAGCTCACCTGCATCTGCGCTCAGCTTCACATTCTGCTCCAAAGGAACTGAAATAGGCTTACAGCCTGTCATCCCATATTTGGACAACATGTCCAATCCATACTGCCTCTGCAAGAGCCGTATCCCACTTGGTGATCTAATCACCTCAATGCCCAAGAAATAATGCAGCTCTCCCAAATCCTTTATCTCAAACTTTTGCTTCAATAGCATTTTCACATGAAGGATATCTTCATCACTGTCACCTGTCATAATCAAATCATCAACATAAATGACAAGTAGCATAATACCTTTCTCTGTTTTTCTCACATAAAGTGAGAAATCTGCCTTGGAAATCTGAAAGCCAATAGTGACAAGATACTTTCCTATCTTGTCAGACCATGCTCTAGGTGTTTGCTTCAAGCCATACAAGGCTTTCTTCAGCCTGCAAACAAACTCAGGATGAACATCATGCACATAACCTGGTGGCTGCTCCATATAGACCTCTTCTTGCAAATCACCATGCAAGAAAGCACTCTTTACATCCATCTGATGTAAAGACCATCCCTTTGATGCAGCCATAGCAATGACTGCTCTTACGGTTGCCATCCTTGCAATCGGACTGAATGTTTCTTCATAATCAATGCCATATGTTTGTGCATACCCCTTGACTACTAATCTTGCCTTATATCTATTCATAGAACCATCTGCATTGTGTTTCACCTTATAAACCCACTTACAATCAATTGCATTCTTATCTTTAGGCAAAGGTACCGATTCCCATGTAGCATTTGCTTCCAAGGCATCCATTTCTTCATCCATGGCTTTCTCCCATTTTTCTTTTCCCATGGCTTGCTCAAAAGAAGTTGGTTCTGGTTCCTGTATCACTTTGACCATATAGGCATAGTGAATGGTTGTAAATCCATCATATTTCAGCCTATCCATAGGATACCTAGCTCTGGTAGACCTGTGCAAAGTAGGTTCACTCCCAGGTGCTCTCAAAACATCCCTGGTCTTCCTTACTCCACGTGTAATAATAGAAGGAATAACCAACTCATCATCAATGCTCTGTTCTGAGCCACTGGATTCACCATCCACATAAGAGTGACCTGCATTCACATCAAACATGGGCTGATCTACCTTCTCTTTTTCTTTTCGTGAAACCTGCATACCACCATCTGCATTGTTTTGAGGAGATTCTCCTGATCTCAATCTGCCCGTCCATGGCGAAGAATATGAACCACTACTAGAGGACACTCCAGGTCCACTAATATTTTGTGACTGCTACTGTGAATTCTGTGCAGCATTACCATTTTGTGCATCTACATCATCAATCACATTTACTTGTTTATACCAGCTACTCATCTCATCAAAAACAACATCTGTAAATGAAAGTTTTTCTAGAAGGTGATATTAGGGCTGATTGCTTTGATTATGCTTGAATTTTAATTGGATTAATTAAGGAAGGATATTTTGCACGCGTGGATCATCTCTAAGATCACATTGTGGATTATCCCGAGAGGGCACTGCTCGATTCACAGGCCGGTGATCAAGTGGTGAAAACGCCAACCACGAAAATGGCATCTTACTCCTAGATTGCTTGTGGGTCAGGTGGAGCTCTGGACACCCCTCGCCTGTCCAGAATGAAGTTGGAGATCCCCGTGAGCCCAACGTCTAGGATGTTGGAAGATCCTATTCTAGATAAAGGATGGAAATTTTGGTGCCATGTGATTTGGACCGGGTACTTCTGTTGGACAAAAGGGATACATAATTCTCCTGTATGGGTAGGAGACAAAGATTAACTTAAAGATAAGTTAAGGAACTTTTTTGATAAAAGGACTGTTTGTTTTGTTTTTGTGCATGTGTTGTAAATTACATGAACAAACTCTGCCCCCTAAAAGGCTTAATTAATGAAGCTGATTTTAAATGTCGCACATAAATGTGGTAGGACATAATTAGACAACTAAAGCTATCGAGGAAGGTGCAGTGGACGTGCCTTGGGTCCGTCCTACAAAAGGGTGGTCTCCGTTAGCTGGAAACTTTTCTCAAAAGACGTAATAATGAAACTGTGAAGACGTAGAGTCAGTAGAGTTAGAATCTTGATTTATGTTGTTTTAGGGGAGTGGAATGGGACTATGCCTTATGGGCAGAGAGATTGAGCTTCGCATCCCTCTCGTTTTCCATTCTCTATGAACCAAGTGTAGCATAAATCTTCTTCGACTTTGTTGTTCCTACGCAAAGTGGTTCATCTAGAGCTCGACGCTAGCTACTTCCTAGAGACTTGGTTGATAGGAAAGAAACCCTGACTTCAGGTCAATCGTAAGTGGGAACGGCCAGATACTTCCACTTCGGGGCAGACTCGGGAAGACCTAGATCGCAAACCCTGTGACATTCCTTGCGAGTGCTAGGTGGCACTTTCTAGACTCCCCTCTTGATGGGCTGCTAAGATGTGTCCCACATGTGGACAAGCGGACACGTTACATATATGAAGGCAAATACATAGCTTGGAGAAAAAGCTTATAAGAGCACAACTGAATAAGTATTAAGAGGTTTTACTAGAGAAAGTGTATAAGACTGAGCATGCCCTAAAAGAGAATAGGCATATATACAAGGCCAAGAGGAAATTACGTTCTAAAGAGAGAAAAAAGTACCTCGGTGATATTGAATGTGTTCACACACGTCAATATGGTAAGATTAAAATCTAGACACTAGTTAAGAACATAGACCTAGATTGTTAGTGTAGAGTGTCGTTGGTGAAACTTGTTGAAGGGATTCTCTTTTTATGTGAGGAACCGTGAGAGTGCCCACCATGAGGAGATCAGATCATTACTATTGCTTTAGGTGGTAGCCCACAACATTCACTCCAATTTTTAGCAGATTGGAGCTACAAAGTTTGGAAGAGCTTTTGAGGCTAGATTTGAAGTTGCCACTATTCAAGCCTAGAGATTCATATATTCAAACCTTCATAAAATTACTCTAGTCGTCATTGAATAGAAGATAAGACCACCTTTTCTAAACCATTTATTTTGAGGACAGAGACATGTTAGAGAATGAGATAAAGGACACACCTCTCTTGGGAGAGGTTATCCACTCAGGTCACTTTTATAGTGGGTCCACTTTTCTAGATTTGGCAAATGATACGTGGAGATCAAAACTTTTGGGTGTTGGGGGGGGGGGGGAGGGGGGTGGAAAAGCCATTATGAAGAGAGTACCCATGAAGTGAAGAACATCTATAAACACCCATCATAATTGGATTGGTTTATTTATTAGAGAAGACATTCTTTTTTTGGTTGCCACCACTAGTGGTAAGAGTCTCTACCCTCTTAGTGCATGAGAATAATAAACTTATTAGAGAGGATTAGACCAGTTAAAATTCATAGTATGCTTTTGCTAGGTATTACTACAGTGGCTCATTGTGACATGAGGTGGTCCTTAGACCTAGATGTAGTGATGTGTATGATGGATGGTTTGAGGTATTAGTACCATTAGAAGAGGCCTCTATATAGACTATAGTTTGATCTATGAAAGGGGATTCATAGTGCTCTGTTTGTAGAGAGACCCTAGGATGTCCCCTTCTTTGAATACACCACCAAATTGGCTTGTGGAGGGACTAAAATGAGAAAGATTAGATTGGTGCTAGTTGCTCTCAAGCATTGGATCAGGGAGGGTAACTTGGATTCTTGGTTTCAACATTGGATGAAATTAGATGTCAGCATTAAACCTAGGAATATTTCACTCTCTATGGTTGGTAGTACACATGAGTATGGTAGTTGGAACTTGGTTGGTTATAGGAAACTCCAGGTCATTTGTGTTAGACATTGAAAGCTTGAGGAGAAGTATAGACGTTCTTTATGGGACTACCTTAGAGAAAAGGAGATATGGAGGAGAGCCCTCAAGAGGCTTTCCATTCCATTGCACATTAGAGGCTGTGATAGTGACATGGAGGGTAGTAGCTTGGGTCATGAATAGAGGCTTGGCTTGTGATAATGAGGATATTTGGGGAATCTTCACTCCTATCACATTTATTGTTAGCTCTTTAGAAAGATAGCCACATAATTTTTCATAGACCTATGTTTTATCCAATCAATGTATAGCATACTACATCTTGTGCTCCAAAACCAAGCAACATATCTTTTTATCATGTTGTGCTTATCATAGGATTATGTCTACTAAATATTGAAATTTAGGATGTGCTTTTTTTCAAGAGGGGGTGCCTCCCTCCACATATTAGTTGAGAGAGCAAGCAAGAGCCATGTCTTTGTTTTCCTACGCACAAATATGATAGCTCGCAAGCTGAATGTGCAATGGTGGAACTTGATTGCACTAGGACCCTCTTCCTTAATGACCCTACCAAGGAGGTGGAACTAATTGAGCATTGGAGTGGGTAAGAGCCCAAACTTGCATGAACACACCATGTGAATGTAGGTGTCCAACCAAGTGATGCACCAAGCAAGACGTGAATCCACTACCTTGCAATCATGAGTGTCTCATGTTAACTTAGCAAATCTAATCATTCCAAGATTTACTATATGAGTTCTTATTTCATGAGATCTTTTAGTTCATGGTAATTGTAAGAATAGTGGTATGGTCTACAAAAATTATCCTAAATTCCTAGTCTTTAATAGTTGACATATTGCAAGATAGCAAGGGTTGCTACGAAATTAGGTACACAATCAACCTATTAACTTATTATATTAATGCAATTATTACCAATTATCTATTAACTAGTATTGGAATGGAATTATTGTTATCTTATATTCTTCAACTAGTATGTTGTGCTATTAATTATCTTTAATTAGTCCATTTTGTTATTAATTATCTTTTTAAATAAATTTATTATAGAATCTAATACTACACAAGTAGGGGGTAGTGGGACAATTCTCATGGTTGTGACGATTAACTCCACTCCTACCAAGGCTATGATGGGCTTCACTATGGTTTCACTATGCAGAACTCTTTTTGCACTTCAAGTGCTCTTGGGGCACTCGTTTCCCCCTGTCTAAAGGTTGTGCATGATCTTACCCGATCTTAATGTAGTTGTTTTGCTTTTCTTTTGAGAATAAGCCAATGTTTCTGTTGAGAAATCGAGCTCCACTCGTGATATGCCAGGGTGACCGTTGTGCATTTATGTCACCGACTTGTTAGTTGTAGATGCAGTTGCTACACCGCCCATGAATAATAGCTAGATGACAAATATCCTTATCTACTCTAGTTCGTGGCTCAGTTAGTATGCCACCTTAGTTAGTTGAGTTTGGTTTGAGACCCATATATAGGGTTCTTCTATTTCTATGTACTTGAGTTCTTTTTGGCTTACACAACTAAGAAGAGAAAAACTGTTTTCAGCCTCCACCTTTGTGTGTATTCCCCCATTGTGCAAGCAAGAAGGCTACAAGTGAGACTCCTTCCTTCTCTCCCACAATCTTGACATGGTATTAGAGCCTTGTTCGTGGTAAGGAGCTCAAGAAAGCAAACCAAGTTCGTGGTGTTCTGTTAAGAGGACCAGTGTTGCTTTTATTTTTTTGTTTTGGGAGCAAGTCTCTGCAGGTAGCACAGGTGGAAAGTGCAAGAGTGCATTGTCTCAAATTTAGATGCCCTTCGCGGTGTAGCAAGAGGGTAGTATATGCTGCGGGAGAGGCCTTTAGACCTTGGTTGCTCTATTTTTTTGATTTGAGGCCATTTCAGGGCCTGTTTTGGAGACGGAAGTTTTCCGCACGCACTCAGGAAAAGGCCCTGTTTTATACTGTGCGACCACTGTTCTACAGGTCGGTGAAAAGTTACTGTAGAAATTGCATCGTATGCCTGTACGCAGAGATATTGGGAGTTACAGAATCATCCTTGTTGCCTGTTTATACAAAATCATCACCAGGAAGTGACTGTGTGGTCAAATACCACTTTCGTCAGTTTTGCAGATTTGCCCTTGTGAGGCTGAAGCTATGTTCTTTGCAATGACAGAATTTTTTGCAGTGTTCTGTAATGGTGTCTGATTCTCTTTCACAGATTGTCACTGAAAAGCTTGACAAGAACAACTTCCAAGCATGGAAGTTCAAAATGACGAATTTCCTTATGGGAAAAGGATATTGGGAATTCGTTGCAGGAAATGAAGAAGAACCAGTTCTTCTTGATGTTCCCAATCAATAGCAAATGCTGGCATTTAAAGCATGGCATGAGAGAGCCAGGAAAGTTATGTATTGGCTGTCTATCAACATTTCAGACTCTATGATTGTGCATATTCAAGATGCAAGTACGCCAAAGGAGGCATGGGATACTTTGTCAAAAATGTATAGCACAAATACGCAAGCCAGGAAAATGCAGCTCAAGCAAGAGTTGCACAATGTGCAAAGAGAAAGTATGAGCATCAATGGACTACCACATGAAGGTGAAGAAGATTGCAGATGCACTTGCTTCCATTGGGTCACCAGTGGAAGATGATGATTTAGTTTCTGTGACCTTGAATGGTCTAGGAAAGGATTATGCACAGTTCCGAACATCCATTTCCATCCGTGAAAGATTTCCTGATTTTGAGGAGTTGATTGCTCTTCTAATTTCTGAGGAGCTGAGAAATGGTGGTGTATCTTCTTTAGGAGGAACTTCAAAAGAAGCTGTCTTCTACTCAAATGCTGAAGAGGTAGAGGCAGAGGTAGAGGAGGCCGATCTGGAGGCCGTGGTAGAAATCAGAATATGGAGCAAACTCAAGAAAATCATTCCTATGGAGGAGACGTGGTAACTCTAGAGGCAGGGGGAGCCAAAGAGGTCGCGGTGGATGGCAAAGAGACCAAAATGCAAACAGCAATGTTGAATGCTACTACTGTGATAAAATGGGTCATATGGCTAAAGACTGCTATAAAAAGTAGAATGACATCATGAATGGAAAAGTGCAACAAGGGAATTATGCATCTTCTATAGACAGGGTGATGACAGAAATGAGCATTTGTTTATGGTACAGCACATGACCAATTCTGTGACAAGTGCAGAATAAAGAAATGATGTGTGGAATGTTGACTCAGGTGCATCAAACCACATGACAGGTCATGCAGAATGGATGCAGGATGCAAGGAAAATGGAAAAACCAGGATTTGTGGAGACTGGTGATGATACTGCACATCCTATTGTGCAGATTGGAAAAATTCCTTTGTCTATGCAGGATGGGAAAAAGAAATACCTGTCGGATGTATTTCATGTCTCGAATATCACCAAGAACCTGGTTTCTGTTGGTCAAATGGTTGAGCAGGGCTTGCAGGTCAGATTTAATTCTCATGGATGCTTTGTTGAGGATATGAAAAATAAAGGTCGCTTGATAGCAAAAGGAAAGAAGAAGAGCAGAATGTTTACGTTGGATGCAGACATGCCTAAATTAAGTGTAGCAATGTTTGCACATGGGACTGGTGTAGTTGCAGATATGGAAGCCTGTCAATTTGGAAAACAGGCAAGGAAACCATTTCCTAGACATGTTCAAGAGAGTAAGAAGCCATTGGAATTAAGCCACTCTGATGTGTGGACTACTAAAGCTGCATCTCTTGGAGGCTGTCATTATTTTGTCACTTTTATTGATGACTATAGCAGAAAAGTTTGGGTGTATTTTATGAAAAAGAAAAGTGAAGTTTTTGGGCATTTCAAAACTCTTAAAGCTATGGTTGAAAAAGAAACATGCCTGCAAATAAAATGCCTAAGGTTAGATGGAGGGGGAGTATACCTCTCAAATGAGTTTGCAAGGTTTCTGCAGGAGCATGGCATAAAGCAGCAATATTCATGCAGTCATACCCCACAACAAAATGGAATTGCAAAAAGAAAAAATAGGCATATTGGAGAGGTATCTTGTGCCATGCTCAATGAAAAAGACTTGCTAGATTTTTACTGGGCTGAAGCAGTTGCTACAGCAGTCTACATAATGAACAGGACTCCCATTGCAGCAATACATGGGATGACTCCAGAGGAGAGGTATACTAGTAGGAAACCAGATATTTCTCATTTGAAGATTTTTGGTTGCATTGCCTATGTTCATGTGCCAGATGAGTTGAGATCCAAGTTGGATCCAAAAGCTGAGAAGTGCATCTTTATTGGTTACTCTCTGCAGAGCAGAAAGGGTATAGATGATATAACCCTTCTACTCGTAAGTTTATAGTGAGCAGAGATGTTGCTTTTGATGAGATGAGTAGCTGGTATAAACTAATAAATGTGATTGATGATGTAGATGCACAAAATGGTAATGCTGCACAGAATTCACAGTAGCAGTCACAAAATATTAGTGGACTTGGAGTGTCCTCTAGCAGTGGTTCACATTCTTTGCCATGGACAGGCAGATTGAGATCAGGAGAATCTCCTCAAAAAAATACAGATAGTGGTATGCAGGTTTCACGAAAAGGAAAAGAGAAGGTAGATCAGCCCATGTTTGATGTGAATGCAAGTCACTCTTATGTGGATGGTGAATCCAGTGGCTCAGAACAGAGCATTGATGATGAGTTGGGCATTCCTTCTATTGTTACACCTGGAGTAAGGAAGACCAAGGATGTTTTGAGAGCACCTGGGAGTGAACCTACTTTGCGCAGGTCTACCAGAGCTAGATATCCTGTGGATAGGTTGAAATATGATGGATTTACAGCCATTCACTATGCCTATATGGTCAAAGTGATACAGGAACCAGAACCCACTTCTTTTGAGCAAGCCATGGGAAAAGAAAAATGGGAGAAAGCCATGGATGAAGAAATGGATGCCTTGGAAGCAAATGCTACATGGGAATTGGTACCTTTGCCTAAAGATAAGAATGCAATTGGTTGTAAGTGGGTTTATAAGGTGAAACACAATGCAGATGGTTCTGTGAATAGATATAAGGCAAGATTAGTAGTCAAGGGGTATGCACAAACATATGGCATTGATTATGAAGAAACATTCAGTCCGATTGCAAGGATGGCAACCGTAAGAGCAGTCATTGCTATGGCTGCATCAAAGGGATGGTCTTTACATCAGATGGATGTAAAGAGTGCTTTCTTGCATGGTGATTTGCAAGAAGAGGTCTATATGGAGCAGCCACCAGGTTATGTGCATGATGTTCATCCTGAGTTTGTTTGCAGGCTGAAGAAAGCCTTGTATGGCTTGAAGCAAACACCTAGAGCATGGTCTGACAAGATAGGAAAGTATCTTGTCACTATTGGCTTTCAGATTTCCAAGGCAGATTTCTCACTTTATGTGAGAAAAACAGAGAAAGGTATTATGCTACTTGTCATTTATGTTGATGATTTGATTATGACAGGTGACAGTGATGAAGATATCCTTCATGTGAAAATGCTATTGAAGCAAAAGTTTGAGATAAAGGATTTGGGAGAGCTGCATTATTTCTTGGGCATTGAGGTGATTAGATCACCAAGTGGGATATGGCTCTTGCAGAGGCAGTATGGATTGGACATGCTGTCCAAATATGGGATGACAGGCTGTAAGCCTATTTCAATTCCTTTGGTGCAGAATGTGAAGTTGAGGGTAGATGCAGGTGAGCTTCTGGAAGACCCTACTATGTACAGACGCATAGTAGGAAGTTTGATTTATATGACTATTACCAGGCCAGATTTGAGCTATGTTGTTGGATTGGTAAGTCAGTTTATGCAGGCTCCAAGGAAACCGCATTTGGATGCGGCTAGATGCATACTCAGGTATGCGAAGTCCACATTGCAGTATGGACTACTTTATGAGACTGGGGTTCAGATACAGTTGCATGGATACACTGCTGCTAATTGGGCTGGTAGTATTTCTGATAGACGATCTACAAGTGGATATGTGTTCTCTTTTGGGAGTGCTGCAGTCACTTGGAGCAGCAAGAAACAGCTTATAGTTGCCTTGTCGAGCACAGAGGCTGAGTATAGGGATGCAGCAATGGCTGCATGTGAGGTAGCTTGGTTGCATAAGCTACTTTATGATATGCATCAGCCTACAGATGGGCCAGTTGTCATTTATTGTGACAACATGAATAGTATACACTTGGCAAATAACCCAGTCTATCATGCTAGAACAAAGCACATTGAGGTGCATTATCACTATGTGCGGGAGAGGGTTTTACTAGGTCTTATTGATCTAGTTCATGTCAGCACAGAGGATCAGGTAACTGACATATTTACGAAGGCATTGGGCGCAGAGAAGCTGCACATGTTCAGAGACCTGCTTGGTGTGTAGGAATTGGGATTGAGATCGAGGGGGAGTGTTGAGAAATCGAGCTCCACTCGTGATATGCCAGGGTGACCGTTGTGCATTTATGTCACCGACTTGTTAGTTGCAGATGCGGTTGGTACACCGCCCATGAATAATAGCTAGATGACAGCTATCCTTATCTACTCTAGTTCGTGGCTCAGTTAGTATGCCACCTTAGTTATTTGAGTTTGGTCTGAGACCCATATATAGGGTTCTTCTATTTCTATGTACTTGAGTTATTTTTGGCTTACACAACTAAGAAGAGAAAAACTATTTTCAGCCTCCACCTTTGTGTGTATTCCCCCATTGTGCAAGCAAGAAAGCTACAAGTGAGACTCCTTCCTTCTCTCCCACAATCTTGACAGTTTCCTTACCAAAGGTAGTGATAATTTGATATCATGAAAGGCATTCTTTTTGCATCAAAGTTGACATAATACTTACCAATCTACTTGGGGGTTTGTCAAATCAGGATCTCTTTCCCTAGTATGAAGAACATGAGAGGGATGCTTTTCATCTCAATTGATATCAAGATATGTGTTTCCCTAATAGAGAGTAAGGTCCTTTCCCTATGGATTGATCATAGCATTTGTAGGCATAAGCTCTAGCTGACTGATTTTTATCCATGCATCATAATTGAGAATGTTGCTAGCTTCATTATCAGACACCAAAGTAATGCCAAGTAGTTTCCTTAGATCTTGATAGATCCTTCCAACTCTCCCTTTTTTATATCCATTATATTCGAGAGATAGTAGTGAATAAGGAAATGTAGAAGCAAAGAGCATTCCATCACAACCATGTTCATGTGTCATATCTCCTCTCTCTCATACTCTTCTCTCTACTCCTTTGCTCACTTGGATCATTCAATTGCTATTAGAGCATTGGTTCTAGTTGATTCTATTATCATAGATAGAGAAGGTAATAGAGCTTGAAAATTTACATATTTGGTAAGGGTTTTGTTTTACAAAGCAAATCCACTATGGGAGAGATAATTTCTTCAAAACAATCTGTTAGAGTTGTTGTTGATGGCAGAAGCATATTCTTCTTATTATTCTTCTTTGTCATTCATGAACTAATTCTAGTGGTTACCATTTTGCATATGTTGTGCTCTTTTACAGTGGAAATATTGTTGGTCACCCTTAGCAATAGCTAGTATCCATTTATGAGGTGCAATCATGGGCAATTGCAGACAACACATTTTGGCCCTATGCGAAGCATTTTTTGGCAACCTAACTGGCACAACCAAGCTATAAAACAATATGGTATTCCTAGTAGCAGTAGGCCATTCCTTTTGGGTAGCAACAATAGCTTTGGAGAGTGAGTAGTGATATTATGTACAATAGCAATTTGGTCAACAATATGAATACCATTCACACACCACTTTTGGGTAGTAGTAATAGTTGAAAATTAGTGGTCAACAACTAGGTTTTAAAAGATTATTAATAGGTAGCTTTATCTTGAGCTAAGACATAAGCTTTGAATGTGTTTTTGGATGCGTGTAGACTGGCTTTGGATGTGGTTTTGATAATTATAAACCTAAATTTAAAAAGTTATTTGACTTGAATAAGAGCAGGCCATCTTATCTAAATAAGCGGCATGCCAAGTGTTAGGGCTACTGTTACTTATATATTGCAAACCAGTTGTAGGCTATTCAAAAGCCACCATTGACAATTTAGAATGCTACCATAAAAAGTGGACTCAATTGATTCAGAGTTGCAAGAACGATGCAAATAGATTGAGCATGTTGTCTATTGCATAGAAACTTTGGTGTGTAGGGAGCGAGACAACTTATTACAATGAGCGCTATAATTTTTTGCTTGCTTGTAGTACTGAACTCGCTTAGTATTGGCGACATCACTAATTCATTGAGTTGTGGCACATCTTGCTTATATACACAATATTGAGTTGGGTGCTAATGTATTGAACTGAGAATAGGCTTTGCTCATGTCATTTTTGAGCAAGTTATGGATTCTCTTGTTCAATATACAATACAATGATTCTCTGATGTATGCACAATGTAGGCAACCATTAAAAGTGATTTTTTGGCTCATGTTTTGTTGTTTATTAATGGAAATTTTGATCTTGCTTTTATGGTGACATTTGGTAGAGATTTTCTGGGCATTGAGTTAAGTACCATCTAGATATATCTCTTGCATTAAAATTGTCGGCTTGTATTAGATATTACAGTTAGTTTGTGAAGTCTCAGTATGGTCTCATCATCATAGAATGCACCCTTCAATATCAAGAAATGTGATTGGACAAACTTTGCATATTGGAAGGAGCTAAAATGCACTATTTGGTACAAAATAAGTAAGTAAAGCCCATAGAACTTACAACTATGTATACAAATGATTGGCTTGAATAGATGAGCTTGCTAAGTCTAAGGTTATGCTTACCTTATTAGAGAATGTATGTTTCAATGTAAAGGATGCTCAAGGTGGTGCCCATGGCATATATTAGAAGCTATATGATCTCTACGAGAAAAAGGGTGCTATGTTTCAAGTCTATTGGATCACAAAGCTCATTGATTTGAGGATGAAGGAGACACTTCGATGTCTAGTCATTTGAATGAGAGTTCAAGAGTTTCTTAGTTGGTTGAATCCTCAAGATATTGAGTTCTAGATTCTATAAAGGTAATGTTTTTTCTTGTTACATTGCCCAAGTTACATTTTATACTATTAAAAATAATTTAGCACCACCAAAAGGATTATCAAGTGTAGATGTTGAGAGAATCTTGCTCATGGAAGAGATCAATTGTAAGAATGTTGATGCTAGCAAGAGCTCTAATGCTTTGATATTGAGAGGAAGGCCTTGGTTATTAAAGGGGAATTTTAGATTCTAGAGGAAAATCTCGTGACAAAGGCAAGTCTCATGACAAGTTGTGTGCTCTTGTAAGGGCATTGAAATCTATCATTGTGGCAAGAAAGGGCATGTAAAAAGGGATTGTTATAAGTGGAAGAAGGACAAGAACACACTAACTAATAAGAAGAAAGATGTCAAGAAGGAAGAAAAAGGGAAATAAAAAATTGAAAAGGTAAATGTAGTCGCTCATGGTAGTAATACTAGGGATTGCCTTTATGCATCTACATTCGCTTATGGTTTTCTTGACTGATCTGCTACTAAAGACTCAATCATTGATTCATGTGCACTCTTTTCATGTGACTCCTCATAGGTAGTGATTTGTGTCATATGATGCTGATATAGGAGAGGATCTATTTGTCTTATAATGATCATGCATGTTGAAATGTAGAAGCTAGCAACATTAAGTTGGATTTTCCAAATGGTTCTACTTATCTCAATGTATGCTGAGGAGAATAGGAAACCATTACAATTGGTTCATAGTGATGTGTCTAGACCAATGCCTACATTGTTGCTTGGAGGCACATCACATTTTGTTATGTTCATTGTTGATGCAACATGGAAAGTTTGGGTTTATCTTATAAATAGGGAAAGTACTATGCTATATGTCTTTTAGAAAATTTGGCACATGCTAAAATTAGTCCAAAAAAAATCTTAAATGCTTACATATAAATAATGGCAATGAGTATTTGTCTAATGCTTTCAAGGAGTTTGTGATAAGCACAGTATTAAGAGGGAGTTGGAAATCCCTTGTCCTCTTTCTCAAAATTGTGCTTTTGAGTGTATGAATTGGACTATATATGAGAAGCATTAGGGACAAAAACACTTCAAAAAAGGCACTTGTAAGAAAATGATTAATTTGCTAATTAGTTGAGATTTTAGAAGGATGAAAACACCAAACGTGGTTGCTCAGATGTGATTAATGGAAGAATATTGAATTCATTAAAAAGATCAACCATTAATTGTCCCTCATCTTTAATTTATGTCAGGGTCACCTTTTCGACTATTTTTTGTCTTAGAACTTGGAAGAATTTGTATTTTTGAGAAATGTCCACCTATATCACAGTTTGTCTACTCCCACGTCTTCTTTTCACACACTCTTTCTCCATTCTCTTTCACCATTCTCTTCTTTGTGCTCACTTTCTTATCACTGTGATCGTTGATATGCTAAAATGTTTAGCAACACCTCTACAAGTAATACAAATGCGAGCACTGGCAAAATACAAACTTACCATCCAACTAGATCCAATTTATTCATCTTGGAGAAGTATACATCATCGAGTACTAACAGATGAGATGGAGGCCGATAGATTGTGAACTCAAGGAAAGAAACATATAGATTTGTGGGTGGATGGAAATATTTATCCTAAGGATCCTTCAACAGGTAAACCTCCTAATTTTTTAAATATTCATGACTATGTGAGATATGTTGGGGAAGGTTAGAATGGGATGCTTGGGTATTGTAAAAGGTTATATTCTACATCTTACACATACATGGCTCAGATGAATGAAATGAGAAAAGAATTATTTATTGCATAGACAAACATTTCTAAGCTTACAAATAAGATTGACATTTTGGAAAATGCTAATAAGTCATTACAAGACAAGCTAGCACACTTAAAGAAAACTCCAATAAGATTAAGAGAGAAAGAGACCATTAAAAAATATAACTAGCTTGTGTGAGAGAGTAAAGAAAAGAAGATTGAATCTTGCAAAGAAATGTGTCTCTAACATGTCGGGTATTAATATTCGAGAGAGTGAGGAGAGAATTAGTTTTTTAAAAGAGACCATCAATAAGAATGATGTTTTGAAAATTCTTAGGTCACCTCAGAATATGGATTTGAGAGGCCCAACTCTCAAAGAATTGGTGAAGGACTAAAAGGACACAGTAAAACCAAACGAAATTGTAGAAACATGTGATACTATGGGCATTAGTCGAAAAGGTTATTGGGCTATCTCAAGATTATGGTTTAAAAATCTAAAATGTAATAGAATAACTGCATTTGGGTTACCTTGAGCCCTAAGAGTATTGGTTGCAAGGACTGCCATGAATCATAAGATTCCACAAGTTTTTGGGGAATACATTCATATTGAAGCATCTATGCCATATGAAAAGACAAAAAGAAAATCTAGTTTTGAATACAATGTATTTAACAATATATGGGTTGATCTAAGAAGAGTGCAGATTGCAATGGTTCACATGTATAGACTCATGTTAGAGGAATGTCACAGTGTTTTGAAGTTTTCCTTGAAGTTAGATGAAGCACAGATTCAAAAATGACAAAAGATGGAAAGAGTCAGCATTTGCATCATGAACAAGGTATTGGAATGCATCAATGGTGGGGGTCAAGCACCAGTGCATAAGTTCCAGTCTGAGATGGAGATTTGGTGGGTTGGTGCAGCTCAGGTACCAATTGAGAATCATCAAACACTAAAATGGTTGTTTACTCATACATGTATTCCAAATATTATTAAGTCTCAAAGTGCAGGAGAAATGTTGGTTGTTGATGGGGTTGGTAATTTTAATGTGGAATGGCACATGAGTGTTGACTTGAAAACTATTAAATGTATGCTTGGAATACACAATGGGACAAATGCAAAACATCCTTGTATTTATTGCATGGAAAGTGTTGGGTCTAAATATTGGAGCAACTTGTGCCCTATAAGAAGAGCCCCAATTGGAGACTCTATAGATATAAGTATTAAAAAAAACAAGGAAGATATATGGGATCCAATTATTTCAATTCCTCTTACAAATGTTCATATATGTACTTTGCATGTAGAGATAAGAATTATTGATAAACTTCTCAGGTCGCATCTCGATTATGCATACTCAATTAAGCCTTTGTATTTATTGGATGAGTGTTTGACAAATGTGAGGCATTACTCTCCAAAATGGGTTTTCATGAAGGTCAAGTTCACTTAAGAAAAGATCCAACACTTTTAGGGAAAACAAGAGATGTCGTGGCTGATGTCTCAACGGGAGGCTCAAAAGCTAGATGTTTTTTAGGTAACCATATAGGAAAACATGTGAGCATTACTTGGGAGCATTGGAGAGAGCTGTGTGGGATAACGACAAATGTTGCAACCACACCACGACTTATATTTCTAAGGATGGAGGTTTGGAGACACCTCGATGTCTTCCTAAAGCTCCTCAAGCAACAAACGAAAACCTACACGTATCGAGAAGAGTTCAAATGTTGGATTACAAATCTTGTTCAAGAAATAAAGGAGGCATGGGGAGAAAAAGATATCACATTTTATTTGGTAAGAGACAATATTCAATTCAAGCTTTCTTCGATAAAATTTCTATTGGCATATCCTTCATATCCATGGGCCTTACTTTGTGAAGGAGCAAGGCCCCCTAGCAACTTATAGTGGCCAAGGCATGGGAAAATATCACTATCAAGCATGTACAAGTTTTTTTCGGAGCACAAGACATGGAGGATAAGTTACAAAAAGCAATGCTCTTGAGGAGCTATTCAATTGGTTTTTTCAACAACAGCTTCAAAGAATGAATACTTCAACTTGAGAATTCATAGCATTTTTCAAGAAAGAAAAGTATAAAGCTAGCTCTCAGGAGCCTTTACATCATCCTCCCCTTCGGGATATTTCCTCTATAATATAGAAATTTTCTTCTCTTGTAGCCAACTATTGATTTTATATCAGTTCGGTTTGCTGCCAAAGCATAAGATGAGAGGGCCAGAAAGTATCTTGCTCTAGAAGTAGAGAAACCAGGGCCATAACAAAAAATCCTAATTGCTGCAGTCTTCTTCTCAAAACATCACCTTGTGTGCATTATACTGTAGCCCAAAGAAACCAAGTAGCCTTGTAAGTGCCTTGATACACAATATAGGCCATGTTGCTTCCTTTGAGAAGATGTTATGAAGTACCAAGAAAACATGTGGATCAATCCTTGCTAAGTAGTGGCCAAGTGCAACATCTTTTAGTGAACTAATACCAACTCTTGTCCCTTTACCCCATCCCAAGAAGTCATCAAAATCTTCAATCTCCAACTGTAAAAAAAGATAAATATCAAATGAATGTTGAAATCAAACATATTAATGTATATCTAACAGATTATTTGGATTCCATATGTTAATTGATGATTGTGCCTCAATGGTATCTTCCAATTCTTTAACATATTGTGACTCTTCTCTTACAAAATGGGAAATTCCAAGTTGGTCTTGAAGGCCGTGGAACTCCTCTTCTGTAATCCCATATTCTTTCTCAGCATTCTTTGCCTCACGAAAACAAAGAGAAAGAACTTGTCGTCCGTAATTTTGGTGTCAAGTTAAGTAACTCTTCTTTCGATTCATTTTCAATGTCAACAATGCCATTTGCAGCATCAAAAGCCTCTACAATGATGATTAAACAATAATCCTCCCTAAGATTGAAGAGCCTTTGGATGTCTACTAGCAGAATGTATTCCTTGTCCTTGATAGGGAAATTTGGAAGTGAAGCAACAGTGTAAAAAGAAGAGTCACATACAAGATCTGCATTTGCATCATTTTCTTCAATAATGGTCTCAGCTTTGAATTGGGCAACATCTAGATTGCCAATTATATGTGCTTCTTGCTCAAAGTCCAAATATTCCTCTGCATCCTTGTCATTTGCTACCTCGTCCAAAAGGCATAAGCTAGAACATTTTGGACCCTCTAATTGTTGTTCATAAAATTTAATAGGATATTTAACAAGAGTAAACGCAATGAATGCAGCTGTTTTGGACATTAGCCTGCATTTCCTAGAATGAGCAGAATTAAAAAAATCTAAGGTACAAAACCGGTCAAGAGAATGAGATGTACACTTTCTTGAAAACAAAGCCTTCTTTGAAGGTGAGCTTCCAATAGGTATGTGAGCATACTCATTTGCATCCTTTTCAACTATCGAAAATGCAAGACTTTCAAACTCAGCAAACTCCTCCAGGAAAACTCCTTACATGAGTTTAATACATGGTCAATATCCCAGTTAGGGTTGAAAATATCATTTGTAGTTCCGTAATAAGATAAGTCCATGCCATTCTAAAGAAGAAAGTCTAGGAGCCTTTCTGATGGAGAAACCTTTATGATCAGAGACAGTCTAGAAACCCTCAATGGTGACTTGCCTTTGATTGGAGACTTCCTAGGCATTCCCACACTTGCAATTGAACAAGGGGAGGAAGCAGGGGTTACTCGCTCTTGGGAGCCTGAAACATCCTTAGGTTCAGACATGAGTGAAAGCACAATACGATGTGAAAGTGTGCACCCGACCTCACGAACAATGCTTGCTCGCTTCGTATTTGCAGATCTACAATATGGCGTGAAGGTGTGCACCTGACCTTACGAACAATGCCTCCTCACTTCATATTTGCGAATCTATGATACAACGCAAAAGTGGGCAAGCGACCTCAAGAACAATATCTCCTCGCTTCGTATCAAGGGGAACACGAAATGGCACAAATTTACATAAGAAACACTAAAAGTAGACCTCAATAGCTAGGCTTGATAATTTGCCAATAAATTATAAATTCCTAATAATGTGTTTATATAGACCGATAAATATTTGCCATGTGAAAAGCCACGTAGATAGCCATGTGGATTGCCTATGCAAACCCTAGCCAATTAAACATTGCCACATGTCGTCTATCCTGCAGGTATAAAAGATCGATGCCATCTTACATGGCTCACTTTTCGAGTCTAGGAGCGTGAATACACAGCAACGTCGAGATCAACAATTGCCGCATCGCCTTGTACCAATCATCCGCAAATACAGTGCGAGTAGGTGATTTTTAAACATACACTTCACTATATTTGTACCATATTGGTCATGCACAAATATGGCGCGATAAACTTCATTTCCAAACCGTGCTTTTCTCCTATCGTGCCGTATCGGTTATTCATATGTAATCCGCAAATACGGCGCGAATAGTAACATTTCAGACCTGCACTTTTATCCCATTGCATCGTATCGATTATTCGTATGTAATCCCAAATACGGCGTGAGAAGTAACATTCTAGACCCGCACTTTTCTCCTATCGTGCCGTATCGGTTGGTCGTATGTAATCTGCAAATACGGCACGATGTGTAGCATTTTAGATTGTGCTTTTCTCTTATCGCGCCGTATCGGTTGGTCATATGTAATCTGCAAATACGGCTGAGGAGTAACATTTCAAACCCACACTTTTCTCCTATCGCATCGTCATATCAGTTATTCATATATGTAATCCACAAATACGATGTGATGAGTAACATTTCAGACCGTATTGGTCATCTATATGTCATCGAGTGTTACTCCTATCCAACAAATATGGCGCGAGGAGCTTCACTTCAAACCCACGCTTTTCTTCTATTGCATTGTATTTGTTGTTTCTGTTAGGGATTTAAGGTTTCTTAAGAACTTATAGTTTTAAAATGTTCTAACTCCTGTCATTTTTGAATAGGTTCATGGCTAGGACAAAGTAGACTGCAAGGAAGGTGGTGTATATAGATAGCAAAGAGAGTGAGGAAGAGACAAGGCCATTAGCTCCTCAATCTTTCCCTCCTGAGATCCCACCTACCCCAGGTTTGCCCTCAGTCTCTTGCCATGAAATCTAAGCAATCTAGTGCAGAGACAGTGTCTTCTCCTGCCTAGAGTAAGCTTCATTATGTATAGTCCTCCCCTACAACTGCCAAGTTTCCAACTTCCCTTAGAGTCCCTATTCAATAGATAGAGCAACCTGGACCCTCTTATGCCCATGGAGAAGAAGACCCTTCCAAGTCCAAGAGAAAGAGAAAGTCTAGATTTTATTATGTTCAAAAATGCTTTAGTGAGATAAGGAAGGCACAAAGAGCTACACAGCATGTGTTTCCAAAGACAACATTTATCAGAGTTGTCAAATATATTTCTTATTGATAATCAAGGGTGTCCACTGAAGTTGGCATGTAAAAAAAAAAGGCAGCTTGCAGCCATTCTTGCGCTTCAGGAGGCTGGTGAAGACTTTGTAATTGATTTTATGAACGATGCTTACATTGCTGTTGCCCACGCTCATAGAGTGACTTTGATGAACAAAGACTTTAGTATGGTCAATAGAATCAGGTATAGGTTCGACAAGGTATTGAGGCCCTTGCCTACTACTGATAAAAAAGCATTTGAGATCCTTAACATTCCTCCAAAATTTTCTAGGAGAGCGAAAGGGCCAGTGATTGAGGAGGTGACACATTTATACCCTACAAAGATCGCCCTCGAACAAGTGTCTACCCATCAAGAACCTGAACAAGTGTCTGCCCATCAAGAACGACCACAAGAAACTATTATAGAGTCAAAGGATGAAGTTTGCAAGAGGAAAATCACTGTCCTTGGTCTTATCAATCTGAAGAGAATGGGGGATGTATACGGGCAAATGGTTGTGAATGTCTCTTGCACTTCTTTAGAAGACTATCTTAGTATTTCCCTTGAGGAAGAATCCATGTTTGTTAAGAAAGATATTCAATTGTTAGATTCAGTAGTCTTTTGTTGCATAAGGTAAGGCTTTTTGACTCAATTTTTTTAAAAATGGAATGATAGTGTTGTTCATTGCAATTGACATTCCTTTGTTTTTGCTATTGGTTTTAGGGTGTTGATTACTTCTCTCAGCCAGGAAATCTCTAAAACTATATTTATCATTGATCCACTGTTATCAGTGGAATTGTTTTCAAGATCTTTTTCAAACATAGAATTATTTTTCAGAACGTTTGATCCAATTACAAACTACCATATTTTTTTTCCTTGTGTCGAAAGGTATGAAATTTTGCAAATGGCTTAATGTATACTTCTTTATAGTATGCATTTCTTACTAACATTTTACTTTGCAGAGGGCATTGAAGCTTAATATATATTGATATTCTCACTAGAGAAATTATCCTTATGAATTCTTTAAGTGGTATCCATGGTCAAGAAAAAATGTGCTGGTTTATTGTTTTTTAATTTAATTGTCCTTTTTTAATAACATGTTTCCATTTATAGTATTGGCAGGTTAGTGGTTATCTTTTTGGACACTACATATGAGAATCTTGCTGATCCTCAAAAACCATATAGCTTTCTCTTACAAAAAGTGCCCTTGCAAAATTATGCATATTCGTGTGGATGGAGAGTAATTTCAAATGTTTGTCAAATAATAGATTCAAAGATTCTCAAGATAGATGGGATTAATGTAAGTATCTTTCACATTCTTTTTTGAGTAACATGTCTATTAGTTTTCACAACTGCTGCATTATTATCAAATTTTATCATAATTCCATTTCTTTGTTTTTACCCCTACAATTACAAACTATTACTGCCCTAAAACTTATTGCAACTTTCCTTGTAGTGCCAAGATTACCCCAATTCATATACATGGTGGATAAGAGAGATATGCATTGAGTTAATTTTGGACAGGGCAATCACGCTAGTCAACCCCGACTCTCCTCCACTTAAATCCTTAACTAAGAGTAAGAGTAATGCAAAAGGCAAGTCATCTGGAAAGACAAGGTAAGCTCCAAAAAGACAAAAATGCCCACACTTTCTCATCCATGTTCTCATCAGTCCCCTGAAGAGAAGAGGTCCCCCGTCCAAGTCAAATTCTTCAACCAACCAAAGAAAAAAGCCATTGCACGGAGATTAGATATCTTTTCAGAAAGTGATGAAGAAGTTACAAAGCTGAAAGAAGACAAATAGATGCAAATGGCAAGATCCTTGAATATCTACACTTCAATTTTGTAACTTTTCATTCAATGAAAGGCTTTTTGTCAAATGTAATGTCATCAATGTTTTCGTATTTATGGCTCGAAGCTTACAATTGAAGGAGGCAAGCAACTCATATAAGAGAAAGAGCGTTCAGCTATTTTCCCAACTATTTTGCCATTTACTTTGAACTTATATTCTGGGGATGTACAGTCTAGCATCTCCAAGGTATCCCTTACATCTTTAAGATTCCAATTGGAAGTGATATTTACCTCCTTTTCTATAACTTGCACCTTAAGATTGAAGGGCATGCAATCTATATCTGAATCGAAGGGAATCCAAATGCCTAGTTTAAGTTTGTATCTCCTATAATCAAAACCCAAAGCAAGAGTTTGTCATGCTATATTATAACATAGAGACAAGGATTGGGGGCAAACAATATACCTCATGGTGTCGCCTTTATGGTCAACCTCTCTAGATTTTCAAAGCTTCCCTATAATGTTATCTAGTTCTGCTTCTGCAAAATTTCTACTTAGCCAATATAATTTTGTTCTCCGTAAGTTTGCTATTTTAAAGCAGCCCACAAAGATATGTAAGGGGATAAACCATGATAAGCGCATTCTTCTTGAGATCCTTCCAGCTATCATGGACTTTTGAATATCTTGACATATTCTGAATTTAAAACTATGTATGGTTGCCTTATCAGGAACCTCTCAAAAAAGAGATGAGAGACTTGGCAATGGCAAATCCTCGATATGTCCATATGTACCCTCTTTAGATGGAACCACATATTGTGTGTAATATATAAAAAATCTTCTCTCACTGAAAGAGCCGACGGTCTCATCAACGTATATAATGTTAGCAAATGCCTTATGAATCGCATTGAAAGTTCCACTCAAACTCTCCACAGGTTGCCATTCAGTACTTGTTGATGGAAATATATCTACAACCAAGAATTCAATATTAATACTTGCTTAAATGAAAAAAATAATAATATATTTTATCAACTTAAGACTTACAATGTGTCTATTGGCAAACACGCTTGTTAGGAGACAAGTGCATATCCTTGGCCATGTAAACATGTTGCACTTTGACTAACCACCCTTCATGCATAATTTTGAAAGCAATGATATGCCCTTTCCAGTGATGTTGTATATCCTCTCTTTTTCTTCTTTTGACCTTGTGAGAGCCTTTGTAAGAGGACAACATGGTCACCCAATTGTTTATGCAAAAGGTTTTGGGCTCCCAATTTTCATCTACTCTATGGCTATAGATAGTGCAAGAGTTTATTAAACGAGATGGGCACCTTTTGGATGCCATACTTAGATTGAATTCATAGAGAAAAGTGCTCACTGAGAAAGGCAAATGAGCAAAGAAAGAAGCTCACCGAGAAAGGCGAATGAACAAAGAAGAAATACTGAAAAGAATAATGAAAATATAGTGGGGGCGCCAAAAGCTCCTGACTTTCAAAAAATTCATTATTAACTTCACAACATCTTTATCATAACTGGTTTTGTCAGATTTTATAAGTAAATAAGGACTTCGAGACTATCAAAACATGTCAGAGTTTGGAGATTTTGGCTAAAAGAGAGGAGAGAATCACGAAGTGGACTCTACTATCTCCAAAAAGGAGGAGACAAGAATACCATATTCTTGCACATGTGGCAAACTCTCTTTGGCCCTTTCCTTAATCTCGTGGTTAACAAAAATGCATTTTTTGAAGCGTTATTGGCCATAATGGTCCTCAATATGCTTTCTAATGTTGGTTTACATCAAGAATTTGGATTGAAGTGATGTGACTGATAAATCAATTTGCTAAGCAATGCGCTAGATGAAAAAGTACATGAAGAAGCATGGGCTAGAAAATCTCTATTGCATAAGTATCTTAAAATCTCTAGTTATGAGGTATATACAGATATACCTAAAGACAAGTTTCAAAAGCTTGATCCAAAGTCAAAGAAATGCATCTTTGTTGGACACAATGATGATGGTTGGGATATAGATTATGGAATCCCAAAGCTAAGAAGATTGTATGCAACAATGATGTTATCTTTCTTGAAGATAAAATCTACAAGAGACTTGTGAAAATGGTTGAACTAAGAAGGGTTATCTTACAGGATCATAGATCTGTGTAATATTGAGACCTAGAGATGCTAGAAATGGACAAGAAGTTAGCAATCAACCTATACAAGGTAAGTAAGAACAACCACAAAGGGTTGAAAATTTGGAGTTATTCTTGAGAAAATCCATGAGAGTCTTCCATATTCCAAATCAATGCATTCCTTGTATGGGATATTTTATGTTTAGTGATTGTGATTATCCTTCATACTATCAAGAAGCCATGATACATGATGATAAATTTAAGTGGGAGAAGGCTATGGTAAAAGATGGACTCTATTATTAGGAATTCAACTTGGGAGTCGATTCTATTGTTGAAAGGGAGGAAATCTATTCTATGTAAATGAGTCTTTAAGATGAAGATCACTTCAAGAGATACATTGCCTCCTTAGGCAAAAGTTAGTGGGACAAAAGAATTGAAGCAAGAAAAGGGCATTGACTTAAATTTTTCACCAATGGCAAAGATAGCTACTGTTCGTGCAAATCTTGCATTGGTTGCAAAAGAGAGCCTCAAGCTTTTTCAAATGGATTTCATGATAGCATTTTTGCATGGGATCCTCATGAGGACATTCATATGCAACAATTAGAGGGTTTTATTGTGCCAAGAAAGGAATGCATGATATACAAACTCTAGAAAGTCTCTATGATTTCAGAGCGGAATTTTAGAGCCCAAATTTGAAGTAGAAAAGAGCCCAAGAGGCCATAAAAAACCAAATTTTCATGCAAAATGAAACAGTTGCAAATCGATGAGTTGGAGTTTTTCTAGATGGATTTTGATGCTAGGAACCCAATGCAAGTCTCGATTCATCGATTGCAGTTCGTTTGACTCCCCATTTAATCCCCGCAAGGTTTGGCATTATACAGTAACTATGTGATCCAGGAGCCGAAAAATGCATGATAGAGGCCAACTTTATAGATTTTGACGTCATGAAGCTGAACGTCTGGTCTGTTTGGGAATCGGAGTTTGTTCGGGCCTTCGTTAAAAAACCACTTTTGCCAAGTGTGAACACAAGAAGTGGAGCTAGTTTTTATGAATGTTTAAATGTTAAGCTTGTTTAAGCTTAAGAGAATCCAAAAGACACAATTATGAAACGTGGGGGGGACCTGGGGGGGGGGGGGGGGGAATCGTTTTTTTTTACACTTGCCAATTTTGCATTTTAAGATCATTTTTGAGCTGGCCAAATCAGAAGGAAGGAAGAAGGCCATGAGATCTTTGATTTCTTCGCCCTCCATTGCGACAAACTGATCGAAAATTGATGCACTGAATCAAAAGATTTGATTTTTAGTCTTTCTGTGTCCTCTGTCCTCTCTTTTTTTTGTGTATGTTTCTATGGGTTAATATATGAGAGAAGGGGGTGGGTTGAGATGAAAGATTTTGATCCTGTGATGATGTGGGAGAGCAAAGGGATGTAAATTGGGGTTGGATGGATAGTTAGCTAGGCTGTTGAATAGCGTCAATGGGCCTCCAAGTTTGAAATACGTATGCCATAAGGTGCAATTTCATAAGTCATAGATTTTATCATTTTATGATAAATTTTGGTTGGAAATGGTTGGAAATGATTGTATTTGGTTGCCAATGCTCTGATTTATCAGCCATTTTGAAGTAATCAAGAAAAATCCATCATATAATAATTTTATGCTAAATATGCAAAACACATGACTATGTGATTTAAGAAAAATTATGCATTTTTGGGATTTTGTCATGCGTATGCTATTCCTATGGATTGAAACATGATAAGAAAATAATTCTCAGTAAGATCAATCAATCTAAACCAGTAAATCAATAAATATCAATAATTATTTATAATTAAGTAAATAAATAAATAATGGAGAAAAACAAAATTTTTACATTTAAAAAAAGAAAAAATAAGTTTTATATTTGTGAATGTATGGTAGAGCTAAAGCATGACGTTTAGCCTTAGTTCAGCCCTATCTCTATGTTAAAGTGGATTTTTATTGGTTTCATGAAAGAAAAATACATGAAAAATACGCCTTAAACCTACCAACGAATGCATAACTCTAAACGATCTAGAGAAGGGGGTTGTTGAGTGTTTAAAGTATGCTAAATTTTGATGTTTTATGATGCATGGCATGTAGGTTACATTGTTTTTTAAAATTAAAAGGGTCTAGTAGCAGGAGAATGCTTGGTACTAGCCCTAAGCAACGCAACAATCGCGGATTAAAAGAAAGACATGAAAAGAATTGTTTTCACACTTTCACAATACTAATTGTTAATGAATAAATGTGTTTGAGCATGGTAGTCATACACAATTAAATTGCACGCACCATATGGTATCATCCTAGATGCATAACAACTGTTTGTATGAGCGATGACCTACGTTGAGAGTGCGAGGTATCCTAAGCTATAAGGTTAGAGATTCGGTTCCTTGGGGAATACTCAGTGAGGATTATTCAATATCTCCTGGATCGATTGAATCAAAAGAGTGGAGCTTGTTTTGAATGTGTTTTATGTGTTCATGACGCATCTTGGGGCCAATCCCCAAGGTGTAGGAGAGCCACAGTAATCAGCCAAGGGATGCTCCCTTTGTATGTGCTTATGTGGTGTATAAGACCAATATGTTTAAGGACTCTCTTTGAGGAGCATGGGGAAGAATATTTGTTGGACTACAAATCTTACAAATGCAAAGTTCTATATAGAGGTTAGAGGAGTATATCCCTTAGACACTCCTGACTATGAGGCCATGTGGGGTGGTTTGAGGTGAGTAGTAGAGGCATGGCTAGTGCCATAAAGCCTATGTTCGGCTCTTTTTAGGTCTTGAGATAGGTGGTGCGTTTGTCGGGAGCAGCTAATAAGTGGCGGTTTTGGAATCTTAGTCAATAGGGACCAGTTTATTTTTCTATGTCAAAGGCATTGAGATAGATCCAAAAGACAGTGAAGCTGAGCTTCAAAAGCAAGAAATAGAAAAATGGGCTAGAAGGAAGGCTGAAATTATTAGAAGATATTCTCCGCAAAGGAGTGGTCCAATATCCCTACAAGGGTGGGATCTTAGAAACCCTAGCTCCATGCTTAGTTCGTTAGGAGGAGGAGGTTCTAGTACTTCCCCTCTTCCAGTTAGCCAACCCACTTTGAGTGGACTAATAGTTCCCATTGTTCAAACTCCTTTAGTGAATCCGGTTGTTACTATGGCACAACCCATTGCAATCCTAGTAGGAACGCTGAAATTGCAAGCCTTAGGATTCCCTCTACCCATCTTTAATGGGTTAGCACAGGAAGATGTGGAACTTCATATTGCCAAATCCAAGATGAAGGACACTCGATGATGTTCTTTAATATAACTTTGAAAGGACGAGCTACACTATGGTATCATAGCCTAGAGGATGGAACCATAACTATGATTGACTTCTTCTTTGTGGCCTTTCAAAGAGAGTTTACCCATGAAAGGGGAGGTTAGTATTGGCTACGTGTTCTCAATGTAGCATGTTAAGAACCTCACAAGAATGTTCGAGGTTATGCCAAGAAACTAAAGAAAGTATTCCGCAAGTTACAAACCTATATTCCTATTCTAGCTCTACTACTAAGTTGCAATACTTTTTGAATGGGCTGGACTTTAACATTCAAGTGCAATTTAGCAGTGTTGCTCTTGCTCACATTGATATGGCTATTACAAGAGCAGAGAAGGTAGAATTGAGATTACAAGCAGCTTATACCTCTAGGGAAAATTGGAATCCGAGTTTAGGTGGTGGAAATACTTTGGAATTGACGAGGTCAAGGGATGCCCATGAGCACTCCCAATGGGAGAGGAAGCATGATTAAAAAATGTACCCATGTTGCTAGCTCCTCCCAGTGTGACCATGCCTATGGCTAGTTAGATGGCTCTACCAAATGTTGGAAGCCAAACGATAAATCCTACTGTTGTCCCAGGAAATCAACAACCAATTCCCAATCAAGTGGTTAGGCCAATGGAATGACAGGTAGATGATCGTGGCTATGAGTCAAGTGCCTCAAATGTCCTTGGCGAAGTTAAGGATATGATGAAGCACTATACTGACATGATCATCGAACAATATAGGCAAATAGGTGTTGATGTCAATTTCCTTAAAAAGCAGTAGAATTTGATAGGAGTTGACACCCAAAGAGGGTGCCCCCTCAAGATTCAGCTATAAGTGGTGTTGCGGGCCCAACATTTTCCTAGGAATTGTCCAAATGTTAAATGTGACATATGGAAAAAGTCTGGCCACTTAGCTAGTGGAGAAAGATTAGTTATCTCCAATAAGGAAGTAAATAGCCAGGTCCGGTTAACCATTGAGCAAGGTCGAAACAAATACTGCAAAGAGGAAAGCTATGGTAGAGGAGTTGCCTACTAGTGGCAATGGAGTCAGCCTTATTGAAGCTCTTTATGTCAATGGCATTGAAGCTTCCAATCTATGGGTTATTATGAGAGGTCAAAAGGGTAAAGACATTGACAAATACAAGCTAAAACCTATCGACGAGGGAAACCCTAAGCAAGATGATAAGGGGACGTAAGTCCTAAACCCCGATATGAAAGACAGACCTCTAAAAGCCGTTGATGGTAAAGCTGACCCCAAGAAGGATAAGGAATTTCCAAAGAAGGCAAAAGCTAAGAAAGAGGCACCAAAGCCGGTTCAAAGACCAAATGAGAGAATGGTCTGGGGTGAGAAAAGAGGGCTCTTGCTAGCTATCATGAATTCGATTTAGTGAGTTCTCTTTGCAAAGTTAAGATGGATGTAAACCTCCTACAGTTGATCAAATTGTCTCTAGGAGTATGTAAAGAGTTTAAGAAGATTCTCTACAATGGGTATATCATGGAGCCCTTGGACATAACAAGAGTAGGAGATGTTTGGTTTAAGCATATTGAAAAGCAATGTCCAAGGGTAGCAGCATACGTTGATGGAATATTAGTGGATCATGCCATTGTAGATACATGATCCTCCGTCAACATTATGAGTTCGGAATTGAGGGAGAGGTCGGGATTAGAAATTAAAAAGATGCCTCCACGATACTCCAAATGACTGATGAAAATTTAAGATAACCCAAAGGCTGCATTACTAAAGTCCACGTGATTGTTGCCAATGTGGAATGCATTCAGGACTTTAGGGTCATTAGGTTCAAAGGGCCGCCTAGTTATCAAGTATTGCTAGGCAAAGCCATGGATCTTACAAGTAGACTGTCAGGTTGATATACCCGCTAGTTGGTTGATCTTTGGTAGAGGTGCAAGACATATAGAGCTAGATGACTACCCTGAATCTCCTCAAAGTGAGAGAGTTCTTTTATCCTTGTTAGAGTTAGATACATTAAATGCTCCATCTGCTAATGAGGCGTCATCAAGTGGCGAATCCAATGAGGGATCTACTACAGAGGATATCTATCAAGTAACTTTGAATGAGCCCATAGAAGCTCAGGAGAGGATAAGAGATGTAGACGTAATTGAGCTAGACCTTAGTACGATGAATTATTCACATGGCAAATCAAATTAGGGTCCATGCTCAATTTGGAAGAAAGGGAGGACTATGTGTCCTTCATTTAGGAATTCCGTGATATCTTTACTTGGAGTTATGACAAGCTGAAAGGCATTCATCCCAGCCTGGCTATTCATATGATTCCTTTAAAGGAAGGTAGCCACCCTATGTGACAAAAATTAAGGCGTGTGCCTTTTGAATCAAGGGACAAGCTATTCAAAGAATTTACAAAACTACAGAAAGGTGGCATGATATTTTCGATTCAACACATAGAGTGGTGTTCACAAGTTGTTATTAGGAAGAAGAAGAACAATCAAATTCAAATTTGTGTAGATTTCAGAGAGCTTAATAAGCAAACGGTTAAGGATTACTATCCATTACCATTCATTGATTAAATTTTGGATCAGTTAGCAGATAGGAAAATCTATTTGTTTATGGATTGCTTTGCTAGATACAACCAAATGGCTATTGCGGAGGAAGACAAATTGAAAATAATGTGTATCACTATCTTCGATACCTTTGTGTATCATGTGATGGCCTTTGGGTTATGCAATGCACCTGGTTCTCAGCAACGTACAATCGATAAGACTTTTGGTGATACCTCTCTTGAGGAGTTAAAAGTATTCATTGATGATCTAAGGGTAGCCACCATAAGGGAAAGACAGTTGATCATTTTAAGGGAATGTTTTGCACATTGTAGACAATTATGCATTGCTCTTAATCCACACAAGTGTGTCTTGGGGTGCCTTATGGGTTGTTAGTAGGCCATGTGATTAGCTCGGCTTGTATCACAACTTGACCTTGAAAAGATAAAGGTCATAGTCATTATGAGTCTGCCACCACATACTCCAAAATAAGTACATAGCTTTCTGTTATCGATGGGATACTTGTTATCCTTTTAACTGTCTATTTAATTGGAGTGAAGCATGTCAAGTGTCTTTTGAGGATGTAAAGCAGGAATTAGTGAAAGAACTAATCCTAAAAGCACCGAGAAGAGGTAAAATTTTCTATATATTTTCAGCACAACAACAATGCATAGTATTAGCTCGCTGTTTAGCCCAAATTTGGAAAGAGAAATGGTATCATCCAATTGCCTTTGCTGGTTGAAAATTAGGGATATTTGAAGTCAACTATACTTATATGGAGAAATTAAGCCTTCGAATGGTTTTAGCGAGAAAGAAATTTGGGCACTATATTCTCTATGAGAAGGTAGTATTTTTTTTAAAGGTAGAAGGACTTAGATTGTTGATGAACAAGTTGTAGCTGCCTGACCATTTAGCAAAGTGGTTAATCACTTTGTAGGAGTTCAATTATGAGATTAAGTGTAAGCCACCAAAGCTGCAAGGCATTGTGGAATGTCTTGTGGATATTTGGAGCCAAAGGAAATTCTGGCTGAAGGAAGTGACATTGAAGGTCTATTTAAAATTGATACAGCTTCCATCCCTTCTTGGTATGCATCTATAACGCATTATCTATCTATAGAGGGATTTGGGGCTACTTTATCGAAGTTTGAGAAGAGAAAGATTAAGCAACAAGCACTACGCTTTTTGATTATAACAGGTGTTTTGTATATTGGAAAGGTGTAGATGACATTTATCGCCGTTGTGTAGTACCTGATGAGGTTCCATTCATTCTTGAGGAATGCCATGATTCAACATGTGGTGGGGGGCATTTTGCTGGATGGCTTACTACCCAAAAAGCTCTCCGTGATGGATATTAGTGGCCATCGATTTTCCAAGATGCTTTTAGTTATGTTAAGTGTTGTGATATCTGTCAAAGATGCGATGCCAAGGAGAATCATAAGCAACCTCTAAACCCTATTTTAGTTACGTTACCCTTTGAAAAATGGGGTATTGATTTTGTTGGACCAATATACCCTTCATCAACCATGCGGAAGAGGTATATTATTATAGCGATGGACTACTTTACAAAGTGGTTTGAAGCTCGAGGAACAGTGAAGGATAATGCTAAGGAAATGACTAGTTTCATTATGGAGCAGATTGTTCGCCATTTTGGTCCACTTAAGGAGATAGTTTCTGATCGAGGGACACACTTCTTGAATAAGGCTATCATAACCTTGATGGAAACTTTAAAGATTAAGCACAATAAAACTATCCTGTATAATCCTCAAGCCAATGGCCAAGTTGAGAGTATGAATAAATAGCTTGTCAGAATCTTATCCAAGATGGTGTTAGAGAGTAAGAGCGATTGGGATAAGAAATTGCATGTGGCATTATGGGATTAGAATATGAAATTTAAGAGAGCTACTATAGACCACACCCCGTTCAAGCTGGTATATAGGGAGAAGTGTGTTTTGCCATTTGAAATAGAGCTTCCCACTATGCGTTTTGCTCTCAATCATTTGTTGGGTGAGATAGAAGCATTGTAGGAAAGATATACTTCTCTTGCACATCTTGATGAAATTCAGATTGTAGGCTTGATTACATCAAGGGAGGTATGGAAGAAGAGACTGAAAGCCCTTCATGATCTTTGGGCTAAGAAATATAAATTTGTGAAGTGTTAGCTGGTGTTGTACTATGATGCTTGTCGTGAGATATTTCCTAGTAAGTTGGAACCCAATTGGGATGGGCCATACAAAATTGTAAGTTTAGGAAAGAATGGCTCTACAGGCCCTTTAGTAGATTTGCAGGGGGTAGAGTTAAAGTTAAATAAGTTGAAGCCTTATTACGTGTAAAGGCTGACATTGGGCTTGGTGCATGTGCATGTCCTTCATGATTCATCTTTAACTTATAGTAGGTACGAAGACAATCGGATGGAAAAAATCATTCCTTATCTTGAGCATCTGTATTTAGAGCAACATTACCACCAAGGTTGAGTGATCTGGTGGAGTGAAGGTAGGTCTACTACCACCATTGTCAACAAATTGTGACTAATATTCCTATATCAAGTTCAACGAGAAAGGCATGATTGTACTTGTTATACATCCTCTCTCTCAACTTGACTCTGATTATCATAAGTATGAGTGAACTAATAAATATAGCATGGCCTATCCTTAAAGAGTGGATCTATACTTTGTATTTTGACAAAGCTTCTAGAGGGCCCACTAAACATGCAAGTGTTGGTGTGGTCATTAAAGACTCCCATTGTAGGGTTGTCATGAAAATGGGAGTGTATTTATAACCCTCTTTTACTAATAATATGGTAGAATCCAAGGCCTTCATTATGGGGCTAAATGTAGCTCGATGTGGTGGTATCCATCGATTATTGGTGAAAGTGACTTACAGTTAATAATTAATCAATTGAATGGGACCTATAGTGTGCAGGATCCCATCTTATGAATGTACCATCGTGTAGCCTTGGATATGTTGCATATTTTTGAGACGGTGACTTGTCAGCTAGTTCCTCCTCGACAGTGGAATTGCTTCACAGATTCCCTAGCCAATTATGCTTTTGTTAAAGATGTCTTTTTCAATTGTGGTCCGGGAGCTCTTACAATTATCTTCTAACATTAGCCTAGGACTACTTTGGGGTCTTCTTGCTAACACGTCCTATTTTGGCTAGCACTGATGGCTAGTTTGGGTTATGAGTCATGTAGCAATTGAGCACCTTCCTATTCTGTCATGGACTCATAGGATTTTTTATTGTCATATTCGTTAGATGCCCCTTGCTATTTATGAAGGGGATCAGCCAATAACCTAATACATTTAGTTTAGGCCATGAGGAGCCCTTATCCTTGGTCAGTCTTGTGCTTTCGTAGAGTTATATTAGGACCAAGGATTTGTTTCAGTAGTACACTAATGAATGGTTGTTTTATGGATTATCTCATAAGGCCTAGAGGGATGGTTTAGTTGGATTTTAAGAATTGACTACGTAAGGCCAAGAGGGCATATGCCTGTTTGGTGCCGGTACGCTTAATGTTTTTCTATTTTAGTGATTGCATTAGTTGGGTTTGATGAAGTTCCTGGAGGGAGCCTTTGCTGCGCGAAAGATTCTTGTGGCCATTCTAGGTGGTGTTGTCACCTTTCTGAGTTTTCCCCTTAAGTTGATAGTGTTATATGTGTATGTGGGGGTTATTTTCTTTTCATTTGTTGGGGACCGGCAATCATGGCATGAAGTCCTAGGGTTTGGTTAGGTATATATGGGGGAGGTTCGAGTAGTTGTCTACCTCTTATAGGGACATTGTCAGGCGTTAAAGACTTGTTTTTAGAAGGCAATCCTAGTGACCTTGTTTTGCTAGCCTACTCTAGGGAGCTATTCTAGGAGTCCCTGCTCGTGTGAGGTGTAAAAATGGATTCTAATCCCTAAAATGGAAAAGAAAAGAAAGGCTCTTAAGAGCAGTTGATTATCGCCTTGCGAAGGCTTGGTAGGTTCCTGGGGACGCTGAGTCAAGACTCGCGGCGGGGCTAATGCCTTGTCTTCCTAGGGGTAGTAGCTAGCCGAAATAAAGAAATAATAAATGTTGGAGCAAAAATAAAAGTGAGTAGAAAAGAAAAGGATTAAGTGTCGCCTTACAAGAGCTTGGTAAGTTCTTGGGTACCGAGTTAGGACTTGAGGCTGATGCCCTATTCTCCTCCCTGGGTCACTCTACACTCAACTCCCTCATTTTTACACACGGTTCCATATAGAAACTTTGAAAGGAAAAGTGTATTAAAAGGAAAAAAATTATGATGACCAGGCTATAGGAGTCTTTGCCTAGTAGGAGTTCCTGGTCTAGTTGTCATAAGTTGGGTAGGTAGATCATACCACCACTAGAATAACTTCTTTGATGGTTCTTTTCGCCAGTCTATGTTAGAGTAGTTGGTTAGCCACTTGGTTTGGATTTCTATCAAATTATGCTGGGCCTATCCCTTGTGGAGCTTCATGCCTTGATTTTGTCAGGGGGTAGAGTGAGAGTTGTTCTTGTGCTTTGTTGAGTATTTTTTTGTTGCAACTTGATGCTTTTTATGATTATTGGTTATGCAGATCAGTTTGTGGAATTCGATGAGCTGAGTAACCCTATCCCGTGGTCGCCATAAAGAGAGCGGATTTTTAGAGCCCAATTTGAAGTGGAAAAGAGCCTAGGAGGTTGTAAAAGAATAATTTTTCATGCAAAATAAAACAATTGTGGATCAATGAGCTAGAGTTTTCCTAGATGGATTTCGATGTTAGGAACCCAATGCAAGTCTCAGTTCATTGATCAGAGTCCATTTGACCCTCCATTTAATCCCCGCAAGGTTTGGTGTTATAAAGTAGCTATGTGATCCGGGAGTCAAAAAGTGCATGAGGGAGGTCAGCTTTATAGATTTTGACATCATGAAGTTGATCATCGAATCCGTTTGCAAATCGGAGTTTGTTCGGGCCTCCATTCAAGAAAAAACCACATTTGCCAAGTGTGAACACAAAGAAGTGGAACTAGTTTTTGTGAAAGTTTAAAGCTTAAGCTTGTTTAAGCTTAAGAGAATCCAAAAGACACAATTATGAAATAGGGGGGGACGCTGTTTTTTCGGTGCCTTCCAATTTTGCATTTTTAAATCATTTTTGAGCCTGTTGTGAATCAAAAGGAAGCAAGAAGGCCATGAGATCTTCAATTTCTTCACACTCCATTGTGACAAACTGATCAAAATTTGATGCACTGAATCAAAAAATATGATTTGAGTCTTTCTCTCTCCTCTCTCTTCTTGGTGTATGTCTCTATGGTTTAATGTATGAGAGAAGGGGGTGGGCTAATATGAAATAATTTGATTGTGCGATGATATGGGAGTACAAAGGGACGTAAATCAAGGTTGGATGGATCATCAATGGCTGTGGAAGAGCGTCAATGCGCCTCCAAGTTCGAAATATGTACATCATAAGGCGCGATTTCATGAGTAAGTCATAGATTTCATCATTTTATGATAAATTTTGGTTGAAAATGGTTGGAAATGATTATATTTGATTGCCAATACTTAGATTTATCAGCCTTTTGAAGTAATCAAGAAAAAGCAATCGTATAATAATTTTATGTTAAACACGCAATCAGTAAATATCAATAATTATCTATAAATAAATAGAAAAAAAGAAAAAATAGGCTTTTACATATGAAAAATAACAAAAAATAAGATTTATGTTTATGAATGTATGGTAGAGTTGAAGCATGAGGTTTACCTAAGTTCAGTCCTATCGTTTTTTGAAATAAAAATACATGAAAAATACACCTTAAACCTTAAATCGATCCAAGAGAAAATGAATAATCCTCATTGAGTATTTCCCAAGGAATTGAATGTCTAACCCTATAGCTTAGGGTACCTCGCTGGCACCCAGAACCCTATCTTTCATTCAAAGATAAAACACATTGAGATGAAGCATTGCTTCATTAGAAAGGTGCTTGAAGATAAGCATATTGAGCTTGTTAAGATCCATATGGATGATAATCCTACATATATTTTCATGAAGAGTTTACATTCTAAGCAATTTGCACACTATAGAGTGCTGATGGGCATTCGATAGTATCTTCACTTTCTTTTTATCCTCCCACAAAGGTGCATTGGCCTTTTAAGTGGGAGGTTGTTGGGGTAAAGGTCAATGGCCTATAGTCATGTGGGCACCCCTTGTATAAGTATACACTATATAGTCATATATGAGTGAAGACAATAAAGAATAAATGTACCATTCATTTTGTACCCATAACACACACACACACACACACACACTCTCTCTCTCTCTCTATATATATATATATATATATATATATATATATATATAGCTTCTACCTTACATCCGACCATTCCTTTTCTCTGAATGTATACGTGTAGCACTAGTCACATAGTGCTAGGTAGCTAGGTAGGGATTTACCATGTTTTGTGTTTCTGGTGAGAGCGGATGACTAGGAATTGGAGTAATGTAGATGCAATGATTTGTGTGTGTACCGATGGAGCACCTTTGATATGGAGACTATTATTTTGGCACCATTTGCATGGCAATTATTATTCACCACTACTCTTATTATTCATATATATCACCCAAACGATGATTTTCATAAATTTTTAGCACAACAAGCAAAGCAATGCAATTCACCAAAGACATGCATGAGGAAGGTGTTCACTCATGCATGTACCCTTCTCTTATCTTGGACTTTTGTCTCTCTTATTATCTTTCTCTCTTCTGTGCTCTCTCAATTTTTGTTTAATTATTTTTATTGTTTGTGAGGGTGGATAGCAATAAAAATGAACTAAAATTATAGAATAACAAAGAGCATAAAGAAACAACAACTCCTAATATATAATCAATATTGAGATTGAGAGTTGGTGACAAAGGTCCCTTAGAGTGTGTCCACAATCAACAATGCAACATGATCGTCCAAGTGAAGCAATTAAAGAAAACATGGTATGATAGATAAATAAAGCACCATTAGACTTTCTCTTCCTATCCAATCATCTTGGTCACCAAGTATTGATAGTAGTTGATGTCATTCCCACAAGAATATAAATAAACCATTCAACATATTGAACTATGAATCAAAGATTTAACATTGAGTATAAGAATAAGAGTAGGAGAGCAATCAATATATTCAATAGATTGGTTATTTAAATAGAAGTATATTTATTAGTCTTCTCATACATTGATTATAGAATGAGAGACACAAATACAAATACATATCACTTTAGATTTCCGTCCATATCTCTGACTTGAACTATAGGGTTTTGTTGACAATGGCAACAATATTGGCTTTGGAGAAAGTGATGCCAAGAGGCATATTTCACGGTGGATTCCATGAGGTTTTACGGTGGATTCCGTAAACTTTGATTACCGGGGCACATACACAAAGTGGATTCTTTGTGCGAGAAGTCGATGGGGACGCCTATCCTTTTCGGGCGTTGTCGAAGGGTTTGTGAAAGCTATGTCGCAACCACAGAGATCCTTGACTAATTCCAGGATAGAAGATCAATCAAGCAAGTTCACGTTATACTGGACAATTTATCTATTCTCTAGGATCCCACATTTAGCATACATATCAACAAAAGCATCTTCATCCAACAAACTGTAAGCAGGTCTTTCTTTCCTATACAACCATGCACTGACAAGTCTTGCACAACTGCTTTTATTCTTCTTAAATCAAAATTGGCCGGACTATTTTCAAGCTGCACCTCGTTTTCAATTCCATCTTCAACTATGTTCAGGATACGCTTTTGCAGGTAGTTGTTTAGTCACACTATAATAATGGATCTCTCGTGCCAGAGCCGGCCCTTCAATCAAAGCTTCATGAATCAGCCAAATCTGTCACATCTGCCATAGAAGTTCAAAGAACTGCAGAAGGTCGCTTCTCACATCTTGTAGAACTTGCCGGACATTATCCTCTGTGAGGTACAGAGGTTCAGAGTTTGCTTCAATAGAGCATTTGCCTTCCTCCAATGGCCCTTGTCTCTGTGCACCTTGATTCCTGAAAGTCCTGCCTCGATAGTTCTCCGTTCACAGCAACATTTGTTGGCGAATTTGCTTCCCTTTGTCCGTGTTCACCAAACACATTTGTCACAGTTATGACTGCTTCCAGAACTTCGTGGCCTCATCGTTATATTCATCCTTTGATCCTCCAGCATCTCTGCTGCAACACGGAAGGTATCTAGTACCTCTTTAATATCTGCAGGTACCTCTATAGATGAGGGAAGAAGAGGCCGCTTCCCTTTCAGTTCTGTTATGAGAAAGTTCAATTTTTTTCTCTTCATCCCATTGACTATATGTTCCTATCTCAAGGAATTCTGTAATGGCATCCAATGTCTCTGTATGTTTACTAGATTCCTGTCGCAAGTCAAGCTTCATCAATGTCATCCCAAATGTTGCTACACGTCTTATAAGATCAGCAAGTCGACCATCTGCCAATACTTCTGAAAAGCATGATTGCATGGAATCATAGCAAAGAATAAGACCTGGGACTTGTAAAGTTCCCAAGCGGTAGTGAACCGGCCAGCATCTTTCCCAGAGTCGGAATAACCAAGCATGACCTCTTGGTGCCCCTGATGGTTCGTAATCAGATGATGTCTATACCAGTCAATGGACAAAAGTTTACGAATAACTGTACCAGCAGCTCGCAAATCCTTCACAGTCTCAAAGAGAGGAACAACACGCAAAGTTATTCCCGGACATGGTTTTCCACGCTCCCCACTTAAAAGCAATCGAGCTTCTTTTTGTAGCAATTCCACTGCCAGGACCGTCGATGAGCAAGTCGCCCTGTTCAAAAGCTCATTGTGAGAATCATGTCGACGAAGACTCACAGCTCCCGATCTTGCCACGGCCACTCCAGCACCCTTCTCGTGAACAACAATCAGCTGCCCAGAGTTGCAGCATACTCAACAGGCCATGAAAGCCCACTGCTCCTTGAAGTCGACCTCTTGAACTGCAGAGTACTGTCTCGCTTCCTCTTCGTCCAGCGCAGAGTATCCTTTGTTGCCCACCTTTTTGAACTCGGAGCTCAATTCATTTGCTGGATTCTCTGGATTGCTTCTTGCAGGGTTTCGAACAACCAACCCCTCTTCCTTCAGAACTACACCAGAGCCAAACCACGCATCACCCGGCACCTTCAGTCCCATCAAGTATCTCTACGCGGAAGACCTCGCCGGCTGCCACTTGAGCCACAGGGGGAATGTTGGGATGCCATCGATTACGGAGAGACTGCAGCCTTCAGACCTCAATTGCCATGTGCTTTTCTTTCTTCATGAAGTTCATAAAAAAAAACAGTAAAACCTGCGTATTCCCCTTCTCCCCTATACTCTGTTCTGCTTTTTCCCAGTCTATTTTTCTCCTTGTCTATTTTCTTTCCTCCTCCATCTATTTTCCCTCCTTCACGATTCAAAAAGTTCCTTCTTTTTCTAGAAAAGCTTCCTTTTTTCCCCCAAATAGCCTTTTTGCTTTTCTTACCATTTACTATCCACAATCCCCTTTTATTTTTTTAGCCACTCTTTCTTCCATAGCATATCACACACAGAAAAGCGGCCTCCATCTTTTTAACTTCCCGTGTATACCATAATGCTCACAAAGAAGCCGAGATGTGTGAACTATAAGTTAAAATGTTGCATCAGCCATGTTGCAAAACACTTGTTCTATCCCAACGATCCGTTGGATTGTCAAGAGCATTATACTGAAGTAGCAACTCCATTAGCGACAAGATGTAAGGCAATTCTGTTATCATAATCAGCTGCTTTTGGTGAAGCCCCATCATCCAACACATCCTTCAATGCATTTGTGTTAACTTTGCTTGTATAATTTCTAGTAATGTCATCTTCTCTATGACTATTATGCATGCCTGAAGGCTAAGGACAAATATTGCCTTGCAAAGAATACAACCTTCATCTTGCATTTGCTTGTATCATGATAAACTGCTTTTCTCTTGACCTTGCACAACATAGGCTGAAAGCATCTCATCTTGCTCACCACTATGCCTCCAGCTCCTCCTCACTATACTCATACGCAGAAAATAAATATAAACACAACAACTAAATATGTACAAAGTACCAAATCCCATGCACAACTTTTGGTTGTTTACACACCTCGAATGCGCAGCAATACGACATCCACCCCCTCTAATCCTGCGCATCCTCCGGATGGGCCAACTACCCATGATCATTATCATCAAGATCCACAAACAAATCAATCTCTTCGTTATGCATTGCCGGTAGATCAACAAGATTTTCAGCCATATCATCTGTCTCTTCCATTGGAGTTTCTTGACGTTGCTCTTCTCTCGAAAATTCTTCCAATGCATAATCCTCATTATCTCTTTTCTTGAAAATTTTGATTCTTTTTCCAGCAATAGGTACTCTAAGCACTGTCCCATCCAATTCAGTCAGCTCATATGTTGCATTATCAAAGACATGTCTGACTATGTATGGCCCAAACCATCTTTTCACCATCTTCCGAAGTGCAGTATGCTGATTTTCAAGGCTACTATCAAAGACCAATACCCAATCTCCCTCTTCTATTGCTCTAGGTCGCAAGCGATGCCTGCTATCAAACCTGTCCTTGTTCCTTAGTCTAGCAACTTTCAACCTGTCAATAGCTAGCTGAATATCCTCAGGTCTCCTCTCCAACTGTCGAATCCAAAGAGCTAAGAGCTCCTCTCTCGTCAAATCCTCCTGCCAAGGTAAAACTGACCAAGTCAAAGCACAAGTTTCAATCGGCATAACAGGTTTCTGACCATACATCAACTCTGTAGGCATATATCCTGTAGTAACACTATGAGTCGTACGATCAGCCCATAAAGCAAATGGTAGAAGTCTCGGCCATTCTCCAATCCGTCCTCTGCATGCTTTGGCTAATGCTTTCACTATTGGCGGATGCCCTCTTTCACTCTTCCCATTTCCCTCTGGATTGTATGCTGTGGTTAGAGCCAATTTGATTCCTAGCTGAGAGAAAAACTCCCTAGCTTCATCTGCATCCAATTCACCACGATCCGCAGTGATCTTACCCACACAACCATACCTGCAGAAAATTTCCTCCAATAAGAACTTACACACTGCACTAGTGGTCTTCGTTCTCAAAGATCTGCCCTCAACATGATTGGTAAGATCCTCTCTAGCCAAAACAATGTATCTCATCTGCCATAGACCCATAGGCATGGTAACCAAATCAACTACCCACTTATAATGAATGCATAGTGGATAGGTCGGATGAAGCCCATCTCTATGACGCACTACTGAATACATCTGGCAGTCTCTGCAAGTCTCAACAAAGTGAGAAACATCTCTGTACATGCCTTTCCACCAATATTTCTCCCTGATCTTCTCATAAGTAGCCCATACTCCTCTATGACCAGCCCAAGGACTCTCATGAAACTCCCTCATCACCTGTAACTGTGACTCTCTATCGCAGACAACCCGCAAAGGTAATCCGCCTCTTTTCTTCGGATGCTTCCAAAGAAATCCATCCTTGAGAAAATAACCATAGGCTTTCCTTCTAATCTTCTTGAACTCTTCATCTGTCCATTCATCTCTTTTGCTTAGTGTACTAAGGTACCTGCCAATCTGCAACCAATCTCCAACATAGAGTTCTTCTGTGAAAGCCACAATATCATAAACATGACAAACATGATCAACCATAGTGGCTGAAATTTCTGCATCATCCTCTTCTGCAAGTAGAGTCTCCTCATCATCATACCTGGCTCTAGACAACATATCAGCCACTGGATTATCCTTCCCTGCTATGTGTCTAAATTCCGGATTTAATGACTTGATGTATGCAATCCATCTCAACATAGCTATATCCGGAGTAGAACAACTCGTGATCATACCAATCAATGGCAAACAATCTGTCTCTACCACAACTGAAGCTCCAATAAAGTACTCCTTGTCACATTTGAGAGCCGTCACAATCCCCAATAACTCCCTCTTGATTTGCGGATATCTCCTCTGTCTCTCGTTTAGGACTTTCGCGCCAAACCGAATAGCATACCTATTTCCATCTGCATCATCTTGACCCACAGCCCAACCTATGCCAATTGGACTAGTGTCAACTGTCAATACAATAGGCCTATCACAATTATAATCCGCTTTCCTGAGAGTAGGAGCATTCTGCAATAACTTCTTCAATTTCCGCATGGCTCTAGTGTGGCTCTCATCCCAATAAAATTTCTGCCCCTTTCGAAGCAGCTGATACAAACAATCTGCAATGTGTGCAAAATGAGGTATCCAAATCATATAAAACACACAAGCACCAATGAATCTCCGTACCTCTGAAGTGGTAGAACAATACTCTGCAATCTTGCCTATAGCATTCACCTTATCAGGTGAGGGTTTCCTGCCATAATATCCACACATATGCCCAACAATGACAACCTCATTCACTCCAAAAACAGATTTTTGCCCTGAAAGTGTCAAGTTCACTTCTTCTAACCTGGCCAAAATCTTCTCACATGCTGAAATATGATCAGCCACAAAGTATCTGCATCCCTGCTCATTTAGGCTCTCATTCTTCTCTTCTTCTGCACACCCCTTAATGGGCACATCATCCAAGAAAGGCATAGTAAGCTGAGGTATGTAATCACGAAGGACCTTATGCATGGCATTCATCATATGCGCAACAGAATTAGTAGCACCTTGAGGCAAGGTACACATCCTCACAAGCCCAATAGGAGTTCTCATGGTGGTTATGTCCCTGCTTTTCAAAGCCAGCTGAAACTGATCATAACCTGAATACAAATCACCCAAAGAATAGATGGCACGTCCAGCAAATGCCTCTGCAAACTCATCCACAACTGGACCTATACCAACATTCCTGATAGTAACTCTGTTCACTGGCTGCATGTCCTGAATAAATCGAAGAGTACCATTCTTCTTTGGAACTGTAAACCACCTGTTTGAGTATGGTGCAGATGAAGGCTCAAGGATTCCCATCCTGATTTTCTCATTCAATAAATCAATCAGCTTTGGCAAGTGTGCTTTAGGCACTGGAATAGGTCGGAGATTCCATGGGATATGAGGAATAGTAAAGATGACCATAGGAGCAACAATATCAGGATTCACACATCCAATCTCATGTGGGACAAAAGCAAATCCCCTTCCATGACGCTCAAGCATCTCCTGAAAGCATTGCTTCTCCACGGGTAACAAGAAATCACCATTTCCAATTTTCAATTCAGCAAGTGTTTCTGCTGAAAATTTATGACCAATATGCTCTGGATTCCTCAAAATTTGCTGTTTAGCAGCCCTCTCTATTTGCTGATCACTGTCAGGTGGAAGCGGTACAGCAACCGGCTTCACCTTCTTATCCACAGTTTTGTATTTCGTGTCAACCCTGGCTTCATTATGCTCTTCTGCATTACATAAACCTTGCTGTAAATTAGCAATTCTGCACTCCAATGGCTGAATATTCTCAGCCCTCTGCTCTATGGACTGCATAGAAACAGCCCCAAACTCTGAATGCTGAAATATTTCAGCAGTAAACTCTGTTGGCTGAAATTTTTCAGCCCTCTGTCTCTCTGAAAGCTGATCATAACCAGCTGGAAACTCTGTTTGCTGAATTTCTTCAGCACTCAATACTCTTTGCTGAGTTACCTCAGCCTCTGACTCAATCTGTGACACAAAATCTGCAATTTCATGAAACATGTCCAGGGACTGCACTAATACATTACCATGACAATTCAGCATATCATTTTTCAGCATATCTCCCATCTCTGTCATCGTATCTGCACAAATCACACTGTCATACATACCATCTATGTGCTCATCATCCTCCAAAATTCCTGCATTTTTTAAATTTCTCTCCTTCCTGCATATATACTGCCTGGCAGCTCTAGACAATCTAGAAGTCTTCTGATAACTCATTGAACTGTTTGCTAAAATCCCAACATAATCGGAGGAGAAAACACCGCTGCCAGGAGGCGAGAACTCCAATCTCCTCTCCTCTGTACCACCGTCGTCTCGCGAAACGGCGGTACCTAATGAAAACCCGAATCCCTCACAGTGGGTAAGGGTGCATCTCTGAGAGTATCCCTGTTTCTAACATGGTTCACACATACAATCATAAATTGAACTGCTCTCATACAATCTTTACTGCGAATCCGTGCATAAGCAGATCCATCATCCATGACCTTTGTCTCCATGCGCATCTCTGTAATGAATGGCTGACCAAGAATTATGGGATACGAGCATGAATCCTGCACAAAGAAATGAAAATCCTCCTCTACATCACCAATAGAAACCCTGACACTAGGGCAAGCAGCATATAAATCACCTGCAGTGTTATTGGCGGCTCTCATACGCCACCCATGCTCTACATCCATAGGCCATCTGTTACTCTCATAAACCCCATGTACTATGAGATTAATCTCTGAACCATGATCAACCAATGCAACATAAGGCACCTGTTTTTCTCCAACCTTTACCATCGTCTCTGTAGTTGCCCTAGCCCAATGGCTCCGCGAAAAGTGACTACGCGGTATCAAAACAGGCTCATCAATTTCAGCATAATGCATAGGCTGAACCCTCTTCTCTACCTGTGGCAAAACAGAAGCATTATCAACCATAACCTCATCATCATCCTCATCCAACTCTCCAATCAAAACTCCCTGTGTATTAGTGGTAGCCAATGCATGTCTTTTCCTCTTCAGGACCTCCTGAAACTGATCCTGAAACTCTCTTTTTGAGATGCCCAAAATCTCAGAAATAGTGAAAGTCACCTCACTGCCAAGTATCTTATCATTAAAGATTTTCTTCATATCTGTAGATGTCTCAATATCGGACATCAATCTGAATCCTGGCTGCTTTCTCTCTCTAGGCTCTTGCCTCTTTTCCCTCTTTTGAGCATCCTCCATCTGTCGATCTGGCCCTGGTCGTGAAGACGGTCCTACAGTAGGTGGAGTAACAAACTCACCCCCTCTAGTCTTCTTAGCTGCACTTGGATTGTCTTCATCCCTCTTACGCTTCTCCTCAACAAATACATCTGCACCATGAGATTTAGCCAAATAAGCATAAATAGAATACCTGTCAACAGGCGAGTCCCATCCTGTCTCTGATCTGATGCTAGAGCCTGCGCTAGTCAAAACAGTTTGCTGAATTTTTTCCTTATTTGCAGTCTCCATAGCATAAGTCCATAGTGCGGACTGAGTCTCCGATCCCTTCTCAATCTGTACTCCATATGCAGAAGCATCACCTCTAGCCGTCACATAAGAAGTACGCGCAGCCATGTCCTCCACTAACTTCTTCATTCCACCTTTACCAAAGTTGGTAGCAAGTGGAGCTCCTGTCTCAGTCAACCAAATCTTACCATCTTGCCCCCAATATACCAAATTTTGCCTCCTTGCATCCTGGAAAGAGTCACAATCCCTGCAATGCTGATGCTCCGTACTATCACACCAAATACATCTCCGATCTCTCCTAGGAGCACTAGGAGCACTCCTAGGTGCAATAGGAGCACTAGAAGAAGTAGCAGGCGCAGTCGAAGCAAACTGCTCCTTCAACTTACCCACCAACTCCGCTTTGACTGACTCAAGTGTCAAATCTGTGATTCCTTTGATTATGTCATCAAGAGAAGTAGGCACCGATGGAGCGGATGGTTTTGGAGCAGAAGGTGTAGGCATCGGTCGTGGAACAGGAGGAATAGGTGGAGTAGAAACAGTAGGCACTGGCATAGGCCAAGAAACTGGCTGAGGAGGAGAAGAAATAACAGGGATAGAAGTAGGCATAGGAGCAGATGATGGTGTAGGTGTCATGGAACCATTCTGTAGGCGAGTCTTCCATATCCTCCTCTTAGTCAATGTCGAGACTACATCCTGAGCATCCTGCCAATCAGTTTTAAGACCCATAGGCTTCGTGCGATCTTCAAGAAGCTCACCCAATTCTTCTTGAAGAGCAGGATCTGCAGCTTGCAAGAAAAGTTCAACTTTTTCAACATCTAATGCTCTTTGTTCAATGGCATCAAGCTGACTATACCTTTCTTCAAATTCTCGAATCAACTCTGAAGCAGCAAGACCTTTGTTTGGCATGTAGACCCACTCTCGGAATGACCGTCGAGTAGCCATACCAAAGTCCTCAAGGAAATATTCTTCTTTAAGAGCCTTCTTAAAATCTTGCCAATGTGTATTTTGAATAAACAAATCAGTCACTTTTGTTCTCAAAGCAGGTGTGACAAGACGAAGGAAGTACTTACTCATAAGTCCAGCAGGAACTCCAAAAAACCCCATCTTGATCTCATATGTCTTCAAATATGCTGAAACATTACGCCCGTCAAATAGCTTCTTCTCACTCTCAACTGCTTCAATAGCCTTAGTCGCGTTGTTTGCATTCTCCTGCTCCGAATAGAGTTGCCTTTGCTGAGACAACTGCTGTTGATGCAATTGTTGTTGCTGCTGCATATACATTTGTGTTTGCTGATTTTGGAGCTGCATATACATAGACATATTCTGCAAAATCTGTTTTAGATCCTCCGTTGAAGTACTTGACGCAGCAGTCATAGATGGAGCTGAAGTAGACGCAACTGGAGTTGAAGAAGAAGCTGAAATAGAAGCTGAAGTGTCTCCCATCCTGAAATTTCTGCGACGCTTTCACGTCGGGTTCACCAAAGATGTCGAAGGGTTTGTGAAAGCTATGTCGCAACCACAGAGATCCTTGACTAATTCCAGGATAGAAGATCAATCAAGCAAGTTCACGTTATACTGGACAATTTATCTGTTCTCTAGGATCCCACATTTAGCATACATATCAACAAAAGCATCTTCATCCAACAAACTGTAAGCAGGTCTTTCTTTCCTATACAACCATGCACTGACAAGTCTTGCACAACTGCTTTTATTCTTCTTAAATCAAAATTGGCCGGACTATTTTCAAGCTGCACCTCGTTTTCAATTCCATCTTCAACTATGTTCAGGATACGCTTTTGCAGGTAGTTGTTTAGTCACACTATAATAATGGATCTCTCGTGCCAGAGCCGGCCCTTCAATCAAAGCTTCATGAATCAGCCAAATCTATCACATCTGCCATAGAAGTTCAAAGAACTGCAGAAGGTCGCTTCTCACATCTTGTAGAACTTGTCGGACATTATCCTCTGTGAGGTACATAGGTTCAGAGTTTGCTTCAATAGAGCATTTGCCTTCCTCCAATGGCCCTTGTCTCTGTGCACCTTGATTCCTGAAAGTCCTGCCTCGATAGTTCTCCGTTCACAGCAACATTTGTTGGCGAATTTGCTTCCCTTTGTCCGTGTTCACCAAACACATTTGTCACAGTTATGACTGCTTCCAGAACTTCGTGGCCTCATCGTTATATTCATCCTTTGATCCTCCAGCATCTCTGCTGCAACACGGAAGGTATCTAGTACCTCTTTAATATCTGCAGGTACCTCTATAGATGAGGGAAGAAGAGGCCGCTTCCCTTTCAGTTCTGTTATGAGAAAGTTCAATTTTTTTCTCTTCATCCCATTGACTATATGTTCCTATCTCAAGGAATTCTGTAATGGCATCCAATGTCTCTGTATGTTTACTAGATTCCTGTCGCAAGTCAAGCTTCATCAATGTCATCCCAAATGTTGCTACACGTCTTATAAGATCAGCAAGTCGACCATCTGCCAATACTTCTGAAAAGCATGATTGCATGGAATCGTAGCAAAGAATAAGACCTGGGACTTGTAAAGTTCCCAAGCGGTAGTGAACCGGCCAGCATCTTTCCCAGAGTCGGAATAACCAAGCATGACCTCTTGGTGCCCCTGATGGTTTGTAATCAGATGATGTCTATACCAGTCAATGGACAAAAGTTTACGAATAACTGTACCAGCAGCTCGCAAATCCTTCACAGTCTCAAAGAGAGGAACAACACGCAAAGTTATTCCCGGACATGGTTTTCCACGCTCCCCACTTAAAAGCAATCGAGCTTCTTTTTGTAGCAATTCCACTGCCAGGACCGTCGATGAGCAAGTCGCCCTGTTCAAAAGCTCATTGTGAGAATCATGTCGACGAAGACTCACAGCTCCCGATCTTGCCACGGCCACTCCAGCACCCTTCTCGTGAACAACAATCAGCTGCCCAGAGTTGCAGCATACTCAACAGGCCATGAAAGCCCACTGCTCCTTGAAGTCGACCTCTTGAACTGCAGAGTACTGTCTCGCTTCCTCTTCGTCCAGCGCAGAGTATCCTTTGTTGCCCACCTTTTTGAACTCGGAGCTCAATTCATTTGCTGGATTCTCTGGATTGTTTCTTGCAGGGTTTCGAACAACCAACCCCTCTTCCTTCAGAACTACACCAGAGCCAAACCACGCATCACCCGGCACCTTCAGTCCCATCAAGTATCTCTACGCGGAAGACCTCGCCGGCTGCCACTTGAGCCACAGGGGGAATGTTGGGATGCCATCGATTACGGAGAGACTGCAGCCTTCAGACCTCAATTGCCATGTGCTTTTCTTTCTTCATGAAGTTCATTAAAAAAAACAGTAAAACCTGCGTATTCCCCTTCTCCCCTATACTCTGTTCTGCTTTTTCCCAGTCTATTTTTCTCCTTGTCTATTTTCTTTCCTCCTCCATCTATTTTCCCTCCTTCACGATTCAAAAAGTTCCTTCTTTTTCTAGAAAAGCTTCCTTTTTTCCCCCAAATAGCCTTTTTGCTTTTCTTACCATTTACTATCCACAATCCCCTTTTATTTTTTTAGCCACTCTTTCTTCCATAGCATATCACACACAGAAAAGCGGCCTCCATCTTTTTAACTTCCCGTGTATACCATAATGCTCACAAAGAAGCCGAGATGTGTGAACTATAAGTTAAAATGTTGCATCAGCCATGTTGCAAAACACTTGTTCTATCCCAACGATCCGTTGGATTGTCAAGAGCATTATACTGAAGTAGCAACTCCATTAGCGACAAGATGTAAGGCAATTCTGTTATCATAATCAGCTGCTTTTGGTGAAGCCCCATCATCCAACACATCCTTCAATGCATTTGTGTTAACTTTGCTTGTATAATTTCTAGTAATGTCATCTTCTCTATGACTATTATGCATGCCTGAAGGCTAAGGACAAATATTGCCTTGCAAAGAATACAACCTTCATCTTGCATTTGCTTGTATCATGATAAACTGCTTTTCTCTTGACCTTGCACAACATAGGCTGAAAGCATCTCATCTTGCTCACCACTATGCCTCCAACTCCTCCTCACTATACTCATACGCAGAAAATAAATATAAACACAACAACTAAATATGTACAAAGTACCAAATCCCATGCACAACTTTTGGGTGTTTACATACCTCGAATGCGCAGCAATACGACAGCGTTTCGTTAATTTAGTGTGTACATGGGTGATTTTGCAAAATACATATTAAATTAATAAATGTTTATGAGTTTAGAGTGTGCATTCGTGATAAATTAAGGTTAGGATTGATTTCTAACCAATTGATTTATTTATGTAGCTGAAGACTGCTAGGTATTCACTTTTGTCGGTTTAATTATTTTACTAACGATTGTGAATGCTTTAGTTGATGTGTAGATATAGTAGTAGTGACAGAGGAAAGCATTGGAGGATAGCGTGTATTCGAGTTATTACTTATATTTTGATAGACACATACCTTAGGCATGGTGCCTATATTTTGTCGCGCCTATTTATTAAGGCGTTGGATATTTATTTATTATTTTTGTATGCACATGGGCGCACGATTATGATATTTGTATTTGGATATTGTATTGGGTATGCCTGACTCTTTGGGCGCCTGCCCATTAGCTTTATTTCTATTTAGCACTAAAGCAAACTCAAAAGCCGAAAGCGTGCTATTTTGTAATTTGGGCTATTATTTGAGCTTGAAGATGATTAATACATAAAATACATGCTTTGTGGAGTGCTCACACAAGGCATGGGGGGAGATTGCACCCAATTGGTCTCTTGTTCATGTCGTGCATGCTTTCTACCTTGAGTTTTGTGCAAAAAGTAGAGTTCTTTTGTTCTTGGGGACCTTCCAGCGCTTACTACGCGCACTTATGGCATCTGATCTGTGCACCAGTGGTATCAAAGCGAAGCTGAGATCGAGAGCTTCCAATCGCTACCCATCTTGCGCGAAGGTGGAGCTCCTGGAACGATCAAGCTCTACAGTCAGTTTCATCACGAACGGTCGATATGGGTGGATTCCTGGTGGTCAAGAACCTCTGTCTATGGCCTCTAATCGCGAAGGACCGGCCTGAGGAAGCGGAGGACCATTTAAAATAAAGCTTAGCAAGCTTTATAAGAAGCTTAAGAAGCTTCAATTTTAAAATCGGTGACAGCAGCGGCTTCATGCTGTGATTTTCAGCAATGAAAACGGCCCCCCCCTAAAATTCGTCATCAGTTTCACTGAAACTTATAAGCTTAAGTTACTTAAGCTTTAAACAAGCTTAATCACTTAAATCTTGCAAGTTCAAATTTACCTACTCTACAAGTCCTGCAAGTCGACAGAGATCAAAACTGACTCATTCCAAAAACTCCCATAAGGATTGTTCCTGCGCAGAAGCACAGAACTGCAAAGTTGTTCCTTGGAAGACTCTGTTCACATACGCAGACTTGTTGAACCAGTTTCAACACACGCAGAAGGTCATACGTAGATTTTACGAAGACTACAAATTCCACAACTGCAAAAGTCGAAGACCGTGAAAGCCAAACAAAAATCTATAAGCCTTGTATATCCGACTTTGAGCTACGCTCATCCCGCTAATTGGATTTTGAGAGTGTGAGGTCTTTTGGATTTTTAAAGGATGACAGAACAAAATATGGATGATTTAATGGCTGAAGGTGACCTTCCTAAACTTACGATGGAACAAAAATTGGATTTAATTATGATGCAGCTGGATGAAGAACGAAGATCCCGACAAGCTTTGCAAGTTCAATTGGCCAATTTGCAATGATCTACCACTGACAAAGATGGACCACAACCCGAAGATCTTATCCAACATACCATTGATGTGACGCTCGAAGCTCAATCCATTTGCAAGGAAATAAAGATAAGTAAAAGAAATTTCAAATTTCGTACTTTCAATGGAACTCGAGATGGAAAGATTGTTCTTGCATTCATCAGTCAATTTGATGATTACTTTCATGAAGAGACATATGCTGAAAAAGATAAAATTAAATGTGTCACTAATCACTTAGTCGATCAAGCATCTCTTTGGTGTACCGTGATTCGTAAGAGCATAGATTGTCCCACTACCTGGGAGAGTTTCAAAAAGAAGTTTATGCAGAATTTCCTTCCTCCTCAATTCCATGAAAAAGCCATAAAGCAATGGGATCTTCTACAGCAAAGAGATCGTGAGCCTATTTCCTAGTACACCGAACGTTTTTGGAATGCTCTACTACAACTCCGAATGCTTGAAGACGTACCTGAAGCAACTCACAAGTGCAAGTTTATGTCTGGATTACTTGGGCATTACTATGCTGAAGTCAATATGTTCAAGCCTACAACCCTTGAAGATGCAATTTCTTTGGCTCATGACACTGAAGACAAGATTCGAGGAAGAGACAAGCGTCCACAACAATTTCAAGCAAATGGTAACTATGGTTCCAAGCAATTCAATTCAAATTTTAGAAGATCCAATCAAAGTCGTTTTCCTTCATCATTTTTCCGTAAGTCTTGGACAAAACCACCTGCTTTGCCATCAAATACCAATCAAAACCCTAAGCCATCCTCACAGCCAAATCCTAATATTCCTAGACTTCCTGCCATTGCCAACAATGTATCTAAAGCAAAACCTATAGTTTATTACAAATGCCATCAACCTGGACATCTAGCAGCCAATTGCCAATCGAAGAAGCCACCTGTCCATATCAATTATCTTGGAGCAATGGAAGATGAAGAACGTGAGGAAATGTCTGACTTTACGGAAGATGAAGACGACATTGCTACTCCTTTGGATACTTTACCAGGTACGCCAACTCCACATTCTTTGTTGACAATGAAATGTTTAGTGCATGGAAAAGAAAAGATTATTTTGCATGATGATGGCAGTATACATGATTTTATTTCTGTAAAGTTAGTGAAAGAATTGAAATTACAAACTGTTCCTACGCATTATCGCATTAAAGCAGCATTCTTAGGTACAAGGTATAATGGAACACAAGAGGTGCATGATTTAGAAATTCAAATTGGTGAATACACTGAACGAAGGAATTTCCTAGTTGTACCTTTACAGTCCAGTGATATTATCCTAGGTATGCCTTGGTGTCATCAACATAATCCTGACATAGATTATTCCACGCATTCAATTAAAATTCATTTTCAAGGAAAACACATTACATTGTATGGTATGCACGCATCCAATAATTTTCCACTGCTTACTCATACTCAGGCTAAACGTGCATTACGTAAAAGTAGTAAATCTTATCTAATTTGGTTCAATGAACTTCAAGCTAAAGAAAAACATATGCACCCTAGGCATAAAGAATTCCTTGCACTATTTAAAGATTGTTTTGCTGAAGATTTACCACTTAGACTACCTCCTTCATGTCCTGAAGACCACAAAATAGATTTAATTCCTGGTACACAACCACCATGTAAAGCACCATATAGGCATAACTAGATTGAACAGAAAGAAATTCAAAATCAAGTAGAGGAATTATTAAATCAAGGATTAATTAGACCTAGTAGTTCTCCATTTGGCGCACCTGTTTTATTGGTAAAGAAGAAGAATAATACTTATCGTATGTGCATTGATTATCGTACCCTGAATAAGATTACAGTTAAGAATAGATATCCGATTCCTAGGGTAGATGATCTTATGGATAAACTACAAGGTTCTGCCATATTCAGTAAAATAGATCTTAAATCTGGTTATCATTAAGTGAGATTAGATAAATCTGATATATTCAAAACTTCATTTAGAACACAATTTGGACATTATGAATTTCTAGTGATGCCTTTTGGATTGACTAATGCACCTGCTACATTTAGTAGAATGATGAATCGCATATTCTTAAAATATCAGCATTGTGTTATAGTATTCTTTGATGATATCTTGGTATTCAGTAAAAATGAGAAAGAGCATTATGAACATCTGTCTTTGGTTTTCAAGTTGTTAAAAGATAATCAATTGTATGCTAATCCAAAAAAGAGTGAGTTCTTTCAAATAGAAATTGAATATCTAGGTCATATTGTGTCATCAGAAGGTATTAAGGTTGACCCTAAGAAGATAGAAGCAATATTGAACTGGCCCATACCTAAAAATGTGCATGAGTTACATTATTTTCTTGGTCTTGCTAGTTTTTACAAGAAGTTTGTGCGAAATTTTTCATTACTTGCTTTGCTGTTGACTAAACTTTTAAAGAAATGTATTGTTTATCATTGGTCTGATAATCAACAAAAAACTTTTGATTTATTAAAACATGCATTAATCCATGCTCCTATATTACAACTACCTGATTTCAATACACTGTTCTTTTTAGTAGTTACTGATGCTAGCGGATCTAGAATAGGAGCTGTATTTATGCAAGATAATCATCCCATAGCCTATTCTATCTATAAACTGAAACCATCCGAACTTAAATATTCTACATATGATAAAGAATTGTTAGCTGTAGTACAAGCTTTAAGACAATGGAAACATTACTTAATGGGTTCTGAGTTTATGATTAAGACTGACCAACAAAGTATTAGACATCTCCTTAGTCAACCCCAAATATCTGACTGACATATCAAATGGGTAGCTTTCATTCAAAGTTTTCATCCCCTTATCCAATATCAACTAGGAAAAGAGAATGTAGTAACTGATGCTTTAAGTAGAAGACGACCATTCATAATATCTATGTCATATCATTTGATTCTCTAACCCCTATGAAAGATACTTATTATCAAGACATTACTTTTCAAGCTGATTGGAATAAATTAGTTGGAAATAACTCAATTTCTATTGATTCACTGTCTTACAATGATGGATTCATGTTTTATGAAAAGAGATTATGTGTTACAGTTCCATTTAGATCTTTTGTTTTGAATGAGATTCATTGTCCTCCATATCAAGGTCATAGAGGTATTATATCTACTTTGCGTACATTGACTGAAGATTTTTATTGGCAACATATAGACATTGATGTATCTAACTTTGTTTCTGAATGTTTAGTTTGTCAAAGAGTTAAGAGACATCATGGTAAACAGTATAGTTTACTAATGCCTTTATATATTCCATCAAGACCATGGGAACATATTTCTATGGATTTTATTACTGGTTTACCTAACACTAAAGCTAACCATGATATGATTTGGACTGTTGTAGACAGGTTTAGTAAACAAGCATATTTCATTCCATGCAAGAAAACTTTAACAACATCTCAAGTAGCTTAGTTGTTTTTGAAAACTGTTTTCACTAATCATGGATGACCAAAAGTTATTATTTCTGATCGTGATTCTAGATTCTGTAATAACTTTTGGATTACTTTGTTTGCTAACCTAGAAACAAAGATTGATTTCTCATCTGCATTTCATCCTGAAACTAATGGCCAAACAGAAGCTACTAACAGTACTATCTTAGATCTTTTACGTGCTTACACTATTTCAAAACCACAGACATGGGATACACATCTACATTTACTTCAGTTTGCATATAATAATACACCACACACAGCTACAAAGAAAGCATCGTTTGAAGTGATTTATGGTTATAGATTGTCTACACCTTTTGCATCTTTATCAAATAGAATTCAGAGTGCTGATGATATTGCTAACATGCACACTACTATTTTTGATGAAGTTAAAGATATGATTGCCAAAGCCCAGCAATCATATACAAAACAAGCCAATAAGAAAAGACAGGCCATGAATTTCAAAATTGATGACTATGTTTGGTTAAGAATAGAAAAACGTAGATTACAAAGTGTAGATAAACACCCAGTTGTGAAATTAGCACCTAGATTCTATAGACCATTCAAGATCATTCACAAAATCAATGACAATGCATTTAAGTTAGAACTACCACCACATTGGAAAATTCACAACACCTTTCATATTAGTTTATTATGACCCTTTAGAGGCCAATTACCTGTATACCCTGTTTATGAAAACCCACCTTTGCTAGATGAAGAGACTGAAATCCTTGAGCCTGAAGCTATCATAGATACTGACTTTATGACCACTAGAACCGGCCGTAGATATTCTAGATATTTGGTTAAGTTTAAGAACCATCCTATTGAAGAGGCCCAATGGATGCACGCTAGAGACCTAAATGCTTTCCCCACTCTGTTAACTCCGCATTGAGCTAATAGCCATTGAGGACAATTGCTATCCCACCCCGTGGGTATGATGCCAGGAGGCATATTTCACGCTGGATTCCGTGCCACGGTGGATTCCGTGAGGTTTTACGGTGGATTCCATAAACTTTGATTACCGGGGCTCATACACAAAGTGGGTTCTTTGTGCGAGAAGTCAATGGGGACGCCTATCCTTTTCGGGCGTTTCGTTAATTTAGTGTGTACATGGTTGATTCCATAATGGGTGATTCCGCAAAATACATATTAAATTAATAAACGTTTATGAGTTTAGAGTACGCACTTGTGATAAATTAAGGTTAGGATTGATTTCTAACCAATTGATTTATTTATGTAGCTGAAGACTGCCAGGTATTCACTTTTGTCGGTTTAATTATTTTACTAACGATTGTGAATGCTTCAGTTGATGTGTAGATATAGTAGTAGTGGCGAAGGAAAGCATTGGAGGATAGCGTGTATTCGAGTTATTACTTATATTTTGATGGGCGCATACCTTAGGCATGGTGCTTATATTTTGTCGCGCCTATTTATTAAGGCGTTGGATATTTATTTATTATTTTTGTATGCGCATGGGTGCACGATTATGATATTTGTATTTGGACATTGTATTGGGTATGCCTGACTCTTTGGGCACCTGCCCATTAGCTTTATTTCTATTTAGCACTAAAGCAAACTCAAAAGCCAAAAGCGTGCTATTTTGTAATTTGGGCTATTATTTGAGCTTGAAAATGATTAATACATAAAATACATACTTTGTGGAGCGCTCACACAAGGCATGGGGGGAAATTGCACCCAATTGGTCTCTTGTTCATGTCGTGCATACTTTCTACCTTGAGTTTTGTGCAAAAAGTAGAGTTCTTTTGTTCTTGGGGACCTTCCGGCGCTCACTACGCACACTTACGGCATCCGATCTATGCACCAAAAAGCAAGTACTTAGTTAGGGTTTTCACAAAATTAGTGATGGATGAGCACTAAGAGACTGTAAGGCTTTGCATATGGCTCTAATACCATGACGAAATTCTTACACTCAAATAGAGTAATTACCTCCATCTCTCCCTAGTTTAGGGCGTAAAAAATTGCACCACTTTGGCATTTTGGGGTTCATTGTAGAATATATAAAGTATTTGTTTTTCTTTGTTTTGTTCTCTTTTCTCATACACATAAAACAATAGTGTGGTATTTAGTTCATAGAGGATGTCAAATATTGGAGAAAAGTGGACTAAAGTAGCATGACTAGATGGACTAGAAGGTTGGTATTAGAATCCCTGGACATGTAAGTAAATTTATATGTGTGGTTGAGGGAGTGGACCTAACTACGATGGACCACACTATTATTACAAGGACAATATTGTTGGGGTAAAGGCACCTCCGTCGTGCCACCTCGTGTATTACTACACTGACAGTACCCACCACTGCACACTGCAGGTGGCGGGCGCCCGTCACCATCATACTTATTCTTTATTCTTTCAGTGACTAGTGAATAAAGGAAGGTCCGGTCACACATTGTGACTGTTGGAGTTCCCATTTGTCTCTCTCTCTCTTTTCTTGCTCTTGCTCTCCGCATAGCTCGTGCATGGTATTTCGATCCTCTTATCCCTTTCAACTGGCATCAGAGCTTGGCTTCCGATTGCTCGAGCTCTTCTCGGTGCTTGCTTAGCTTTGCATCGACTCCCTTCTTGCATTGGATCTCCATCCCGGCAGCCATATCCTATCTCCCCGAGCTCCCGTCACTCCCCGGCTTCGCGAGCACCTTCTCGGCCTATTGAGGCACCTTCAAGGCATTGGTACTAAGGTATTTGATTATTCTTTCAAGGTTTTATTTCAATCTACACGTTGCAAACAACAAGGGCAGCCATGGCTTCAAACCCTTGAAGCTTATTCCCCTCATATTGTGCCTTACGCCTATCAAGGCTCAAAGAGGCTTGTCATAGGCCTTTGATAAGCCCTTCTTGAGCCCCCCATTACCCCCTTTCAGCCCACGTGGAGCAGCACAAGTTCAGCACCAACAGGGCAGATTGTGCCATTTTTTCAAGCTGTTAGCACTCGTCTACTTCAGCTCCACACTTGGCCATTGCTTCTTGCTCTCTACCTTGATCAAGAGGGCTATTAGACTTCATGTTTGATGTCATTCAAGCTTTGGGCATTGATCTTGATCATTCGGGGCTGATTTCTTCAGATTTGGGACTGTCATAAACTATCATAACAGGCTGAAAACAAGGCAGCAACATTGGCATTAGCATTTGTTGCTTACACTCCATTTTGGTTGTGCTATTTGATGCCCGTATGCGGCCTACTTGATGCCCGAACGTCTTGGCAATGTATGCATTCTATTTGCCCATGATTTGACATTGTTGTTGGCCTGGAAATTGACAGTTTTGGACTATTTAGAGCTATTGTACATGAGCGGGCTGAAGCTCATTTGTCACATGTATTGCTTCTCTATCCATACCGGATGTATGCTATTGGTTATGCCATGATGTATTACACTTTGGGGATTGACTTCGAACTCATGATCGTGATTCCGGAATGCTTTTGAGCATCGCATTTGCTCCGTTGTTATTGGTTTGTCATTAGCAGTTTGGTTGACTTGACTGGCATTTGGGCCGCTTATGCCTATTGTATGTACTTGACGGATAAGCTCTATGCATTACATGCTTTGGTCCGTGGTTGATGCCTCTTAGTTCGTCCATGCTTGACAGATATTTTGGAGCTCCGATTTGGATGTTTTGAGCACTTCCGACTCACAGGGATATTGACTTTGGGTTGCTACTGGATGTATTGACTTGACAGAGATCTTGCCATTGGGATTATGTCTTGCTCAGTGGTTGCTACGACAATTGCTTCATGTATGTCATGCTCTCTTGGATGTGTCTAGCGCATTGACTTGGTCACTTGTCACTGGTACTTTGTCTTGGGTTGTTTGAGCTCTTTAGCTTGCCTGTACGCTGTTTGTGCCAGTGGGAGCATAGTGTATGCATGACCAACTTTGAGCAGTTCATGTCTTGGAGCAGCTTACGACTTTGAGCAGATGTTTTTTGAGACTTTGGGATTACCCTCCGACCTTTGGATGTTGCATTGATGTATGTCTTGGTCTCCGGATTGCTTATAAGCTGAGTCTCTTGCTTTGGATCCGCTTTCATTTTGGGCAGACACCTATTTGTGTCAGGTTTTGGCAGTTGCAGGTACATCTTGCCTAGATTGTCTGGGGGTGTGCCTCTTACTGGTAGATGCTATTTGACATGTCTCGGTGTTAAGCTCATGTATTTTCATTGTCATTTGGCTTTTCTTTGTTATTTTCATGCCGGCTTTGGACCTAGCACTGTCTAGTTGACTTTGGATCCAGTTTTGGGACAGTTTGCTCTCATTATTGCAGGTCTGTAATCTATTACAGCAAGCATTTATTGGTGGACTAAGCTGTATTTTTCATGCTGAAATGTCCTGTTTTGGTGTACTGTACCTCGTACTTGGTGGGTAGCAGCTTCTGAGTCAGTTTCTCAGTCATTTTGCCTTGGATTTAGTAGTTTTTTGGCTATTTACAGCAAAAAACAGCAAGCAGTTTTGAACTGTCTTTGCATTTACAACCTGCATTATGGCTTCGTCTTCGACTGATAATGCCATATTTAATATCACGAAGTTGGATGGTACCAACTATGGCTATTGGAAGAGCCATATATTGGCAGGTCTTGGTGCAGAAGAACCATGTAAAGCCACTTCGATTGAGCGGGCAGCAGCCTGCAGGTATGAGCAATGATGACTGGTTTGACTTGGATGTATACTGTAAGTCCACAATCATACTCTCTCTGACTGAGCAGGTTCATTACAATTTAGTGGATGAGGCACAGACCGCATGGTAGTTATGGGAAAAGATCAAGAATCTTTAAGATAAGAAGATCCTGGCTAGTCAGATGTATTAGCTTAAGCAGCTCATGGATTTGTGCATGAAGGAGAATGCGACGATGTCTGCTCATTTGAGCCAGTTCCATGTGATCTTGAAGAATCTGACATCGCAGGGTATCACATTTCCCGATGAGGTGACCCCACTCTTTTTGCTTGGGACTCTTGGAGAGTCGTGGGATGTCTTTTGTACTGCCTTGTGTGCTCCTGCTCTACTGTGCTGAAATTGTCTGATGTAGAGAGTGCTCTTCTGCAGGAAGAGATCAATAGGAAGAACTTGCATGCCTCTCATGTTTCTCATGCTTTAACAGTTAGAGGCAGGAATGACCATGGGAATGGCCATGGCCATGACTCTTAGAAGGGTCGGTCCAAATCTCGTGGAAAGTCGCGTAATAAGTCGTGTGGGCGCAACGCTAATGTCACTTGCCATCGTTGTGGGAAAAAGGGCCATATCAGACCACAATGTCATGAGTTGCGCAATGAGAAGCGCAAGGACAAGGGGAAGGATAAAGTGCAGGAAAAGTCTTTCGATTGCAGTACTGTACCTACGAAGTCCAGTGTAAAGATCGAAGAGATCAATGTTACGCAGACTGAGGAGCCATCTGACGGTGATGAATTTATCTTGGCAGCTAGTTCATCTGACAGCTCATAGTTGACTGAGACTCCTAGCATATATGCACAATGTTGGCTTTTGGATTTAGGCGCGTCTTTTCATGTGACGCCTTATCGTGAGTGGTTCCACTCCTACCGCACTGTATCAGGGTCAGTCAGGCTTGGAGATGACAGGTCTTTGGCTATTGTGGGCAGTGGTGACATACAGTTGCAGTTTTCCATTGGCAATTCTTTTGTGCTCAGGGACGTACGTCATGTACCTGCGCTTATGCGCAGCCTTATGTCTGCAAGTCAGCTGGATGATGCAGGGTTTCACATTGGTTTTGGAGACTCTGCCTAGAAGATTACCAGAGGCAGACTTGTACTGGCCAGAGGTGCCAAGGCTGGTAGCCTCTATCCTCTTGTAGTGGATGGTCCTACAGTTGATCATGTTTTGTCAGTGGGTTCTATCCCACATGTATCACTTTGGCATGCCCGTTTGGGGCATATGTCTTTGAAGGGAATAAAAATGCTTTCTGGTTTGCAATATCTTCTGCCTTTAGACTATGCATGTTTTGACTCGTGTGATCATTGTCTTTATGGTAAGCAGAATAGGTCTACGCATAAGAAATTGGGTAGGCCACGCATGACTGAGCCCTTGGCTTTGGTGCATTCCGATGTTTGTGGGCCCATGCCTTGTATGTCTATGGGTGGCGTGAAGTACTTTGTTACCTTCATTGACGATTTTTCTAGGAAAGTGTGGGCTTATCCCATAAAGCAGAAGTTTGATGTCTTGGTAGTCTTTTAGCGTTGGCTTGCTCTTGTTAAGAACCAGACTGAGCATAGGCTGAAATGCCTTTGGACTGACAATGGGGGAGAATATGTTTCACGTGCTTTTGAGCAGTTGTGTGATGTGACAGGGGTATTAAGCGTCAGTTGACCGCCCCTTATACCCCACCCCAAAATGGTTTGGCTGAGCGTATGAACAGGACTATTCAGGAGCGTATGTGCTCTATTCTTAGCCATGCAGGCCTACCACAGAGCTTTTGGGCTGAGGCAATTAGTACGGCAGTGCATGTCATAAACCGATCACCTTCTAGTGGTTTGGATTTCCAGGTTGCAGAGGAAGTTTGGGCTGGTAAGCCACCCTCTTATGTGCATCTCCGTGTCTTTGGATGTGAGGCATTCTGCCATGTGCCCAAGGACAAGAGGAGTAAGTTGGATCCAAAGAGCATTAAATGCATCTTTCTTGGCTATGGTGATTCAGGAGAGATGGGCTTTCGCCTATGGGATCCGCAGGCACAGAAAATAGTACACAGCCATGATGTAGTTTTCCATGAAGACAAAATGCATAAGCAGCCTCAGAAGTTGGTTGAGATCTGCAGAGTGATCTTTCAGGAGGAGCCTCGGGCTCCAGCACAGGCAGAGTACAGCCTGTAGCAGCAGTTTCTACACAGGGCCAGGGTGTTGGACAAGCAGTTGGACAGGCAGTAGAGCCTGCGGTGAGACGGTCTACTAGAGATAGACGTCCACCTGATCGCTATGAGCCCTCTATGCAGTATGTCTTGTTGATGGATACAAGAGAGTCTCTCACCTATGATGAGGCTATGTGTAGGGGTGACAGTCACTCCTGGGAGAGGGCTATGGAGTCTGAGATGGACTTCTTGCATAGGAATATGACTTGGGATCTTGTTGCCTTGCCTAAGGGCAAAAAGGCTTTGCCATGCAAATGGGTGTACAAGCTGAAAAGTACCCCTGGGCACCCCAAGCCGGCCTATAAGGCTAGACTTGTAGCTAAGGGTTTTAAGCAGGAGCATGGAGTTGACTTTGATGAGGTCTTCTCTCCTGTCGTCAAGATGACTACCCTACGCTTGGTCTTGTCCTTGGTTGTGCAACTTGACTTGGATCTTTATCAGATGGATGTTAAGACTGCATTCTTGCATGGGGATTTGCATGACGAGATCTATATGGAGCAGCCTAAGGGCTTTGCAGAACATGGCAGGGAGCACCTAGTGTGCAAATTGAAGAAGAGTCTTTATGGCTTGAAGCAGGCACCTAGGGAATGGTATCATAAGTTTGATGCCTTTATGCAGTCAACCAGGGCTACAGAAGGAGTGCTATGGATCCGTGTCTTTACACAAAGAAAGCCCGTGATGGCAGTTTACTGATTTTGGTTCTCTATGTTGATGACATACTGATAGCAGGGAAAGCTCATGCAGAGCTTGATGCTTTGAAAGCTCAGCTCAAGAAGAGCTTTGAGATGAAGGATCTGGGACAGGATTCACATATTCTTGGGATGCGCATTAAGCGTGATAGGCATCAGGGGCTTTTGTATCTCTCACAACGGGAGTACATCCATAAAGTCCTTGAGCGCTTCCGCATGCAAGACGTAAAGCCTGCGGGCTATCCTTTGCCTTCTCATGTGAGGGTTTCACAGGCCGATTGTCCGCAGACAGATGAGCAGAGGGCCGAGATGGCCAAGATCCCTTATGCATCAGCAGTGGGCAGTCTCATCTATGCCATGATAGCCACTTGTCCAAATATTGCGCATGCAGTTGGTGTTGTGGCGTGTTATATGGCTACACCTGGCAAGAAGCATTGGGATGTCGTGAAAGGTATCATGAGGTATCTGAAGGGCACTGTAGATATGTCTATATGCTATGGTAGCCAGGATACAGGGGTCGTGGGTTACACTGACTTCGACTATGCAGGACATGTAGATAGTAGGAAGTCCACTTCTGGCTATGTGTTCACTTATGCTGGAGGGGCTGTTTCTTGGATGTCCAAGGTGCAAAAGTGTACGGCATTGTCTACCACTGAGGCCAAGTATGTTGCAGCCACTAAGGCTTGCAAGGAGGCTATCTGGCTAGGCCGTCTTGTTTTTTACCTTGGGATTGATGCTGTTCCTACACTACATTCGGATTCTATGAGTGCCATTCAGTTGGCTAAGAATCCAGTCTTCTATGCGAAGACGAAACATATTGAGGTGAGATATCACTTTATTCGGGGTGTCGTGGAAGACAGGTTTGTTGACCTTGTCAAGATCTCCACTGACATCAATCCTGCAGACCTGCTCACGAAAAGCCTCACTACTGAGCGCTTTGCCTTCCATAGGAGATTGATGGGCGTTGGATGAGATGTTGCCTTTCCTCATCCCTTGTACCTATGTACATTTGTACTGTCTTTTCTTTTCTTTTCTCTCTCATTGGGGCAGATTCGCCTTTAAGTGGGAGGTTGTTGGGGTAAAGGCGCCTCTGTCGTACCACCCCGTGTATTACTGCATTGACAGTACCCGCCACTGCACACTGTAGGTAGCGGGCACCCATCACCATCACACTTATTCTTTATTCTTTTAGTGACTAGTGAATAAAGGAAGGCCCGGTCACACATTGTGACTGTTGGAGTTCCCATTTGTCTCTCTCTTTCTTTTCTTGCTCTTGCTCTCCACCATAGCTCGTGCATGGCCTTTCGATCCTCTCATCCCTTTCAAATATGAGGAGAGAGATCATGGATCGTAAGAGGGGTTGATGGTGCAACCAATTAGCTATTTCCATTTCTACTCAACTTGTGATAGTCAACCCTCTCATAGCAAGGTGCATCAACTTGTTCCAAATCCCGTAACAAATGAAGCACAAGTACATAAATGTGTCTCCATGCAAGCTCTATCAACCATCTCAAAATTTGTAGGTAAATGGTACCTTTGAAAGGAATGACTCTTCAAAGGTACATGTTAGTTTGGACAATGGCATGAACTTACAGCCTCGTCTCACTCAATACTTTGAAAACACTAGTAAATTTACATTAATAGTCTCTTCAAGAATGGTACAAAAAAGTAGGAGGGGGAATAGAGCCTTATAAACCTTAGTAAAATGGTAAGAAAATCATTGCTTGCCATTTAAAAATGCCAAGCATACTTTTTGTTGATAACCTTCAACAAATCAAAGTTTTGAGGCTAAAAGTTGATGTATGTAGTGTTCATAAGGAACTTTTTTCCCATCCAATGGAAAAATGGATGAGGCTGAAATGTGACCCGTCTAATGACAAATGAATATGTCTTTAGCCGGTTTTATAGCTAAAATGTCCAAAACATAGCTAGTTTTCATCTAGACAAAATTGGAATTTCAATTGGTTGTTTAGAAATCTAGCGGAGAAAAAACACATTAAAGGACGATTTTCTTTGAACACTAGATCATATCTTAGTGAACCGATCTTCCCTCCAAAAATGTCACCTGTTTTTCATGTAATCCTATTGATGCCGGGTGGAACGCGGCTCCAGTAGCTAAGTCAATGACTAGCGTGTGGACTGACTCTTAACTTTTCCACGCTTTGGGACCAGGTGTAAAGGGAAGATCTGCATATAGCGAATCTGAAAAAAAAGCAATATTACGAATATATATACATATATATAATTCACATATATACATATATAGTGTTATATATATATCTTCACATCAGTACAAGAAGATTGACACAAAAGAGATTAGCACAGTCACAGTCTTCACTCAGTCTGAAGAGACAGACGGAGACAGAAGAGCTAGCAAGAGACAGAGCTACCATGGCTACGGTGTGTCGCCAGCTCCGTCGCCAATCCAGAACCTTGGCGAGGGTCCTCCTCTCCAGCCGCTCGTTCTGTTCTCCTGCTTCTTCCTCCTCCCCCCTGGGCGCCAATGATTGCTTGGTGGGGAATGGGCCTTCCAGCATGCGTGCAGCCGTGTTCTGGGAGCCCGGCCGCCCCATGACCATCGAAGATCTGCAGATCCCTCGACCCAAAGCTGGAGAGATCCTTATCAAGACCAAAGGTGTGCCATCTGCGTTTATTAATGGATCGGTATTTGATCTTTAATTCAAAAAAAAAAGCCAGATGCCTCTGTTGCAATTGCTGGATTTCCAAGAGAATTGCACATCATAGCCTCAGATGCTTTTGATGAAGGCGACACGGTCTGTTGCAATTATTTGATTTCTTAGGTAAATAATTGCACAACATAGCCTCAGATGCTTGCAGTGTTCCCAATTATTTGCAAGCACTAATTCGTTTATAGACTTATCTAATCCCAGTGAGCAGAATTTCAGATTGAATCATAGAGCATCTGAGCATTGTAGTGAGCACGGATGCGTGGTGATCATCTTCTCAAGTGAAGTCTGGCATTCACAATCTTGCATCTGAGCTTGGCATTCAGATCTTGTATCTGAGCTTGTACCGCACAGAGCATATGAGTGTTGCAAGTTGCAATGAATCAAAGAGCATATGAGTGTCGTAGTAAGCATGGGTGCGTTGTGATCATCAAGTGAAATCTGGCATTCACGATCTTGCATGTGAGCTTGGTTCGCATGGAGACCGATTAGAAAGGTGTTGCAATGAATTAAACAACATCTGAGTGTTGTAGTAAGCATAGATGCATATTGTTTATCAAGTGAAATCTGGCATTCATGATCTTGCATCAGAACTTGGATTGCATAGAGAGAGTTTAATAAGGTGTTGCAATGCCTACGCACTGTTTGTGTATCCCCCCAATGCGTGTTGTTAGTTCAAGAGCCATGGCTTAGATTTGTCAGCTATGTTCTTCAAATTAATGCAGCATATGCTCAGAATATACAGGAAGAGTTGTGGGTTTACACCTAATGTGCTATGATGTTTTATGCAGCATGTGGAGTTTGTCACTCAGACTTGCATATAATAAAAAAGGATCAGCCTTTTCCTGTTCCAGCTGTCTTGGGACATGAGGTGACCGGGGAGGTTGTGGAACATGGGCCTCTTACAGATGCTGCCACAACAAAGAGGTAAGCAGAAAGTTTTTTCAATTTATAGGATTGTTTCTAAGTTCATTGGTTGTGTATGTCTTTGTCTTAATAGTCACAAGATTGTCATGAGATGTGTGCTGGACTACTAGATGCATTTTGCACCTTATTTCAAGTTGGAAGTGAGTCACCTTATAGGGAACATGCAAATCAAATCAGTTTTGGTTTTTGGAGTATGATCAGATGGTGGGTTCACTACTCTTAGATGACCATAAGAGCACCTGAAAAGAAATAAGGTAAACATTAGAACTGGCTGGTGGAAAGTTCCATGGCCTTGTTTCACAATCTCCTCCTCCCTGCTCACATGTCTATCCTCACATGTGAAAACAGGAGATAGTCCTTTGATTATTTCTGGAGATGAAGTTTGGACTAGCAGTCTTGGCAGCAGACTGTTGCCAAAGCTCTTCCAAGACTGCAGTTATTCGAGATGACTTTTGGAGCAGTTGGAGATAGCGGCAAAACCATAGCAGCTGTTGGGAAACAAAATGAAGCGATTTAGAGTGGAAAAGATAAAATGGTAACAGCACCTGAATGAGCAGGGACCAGTTAATCTTGGATGCACACCACATGCATGTGTCCAATTAACAAATTGTCGCCTTGTCATAATCAGGGTGTTTCAGTTTCTTCGACTGTTCTTTTAATTTTCTGGCTTTTTCTGTAGTAGTTCATGGCTTTCTATGGCCCAAGGTTAAAATAACTTCTTTTCTGGTAGCCTTATGATGTCAGAATAGAAAAGAAACACATATCTGAATCTAGTCTATACTTTCAATTCAGAATTTTTGTGGTAGTTGATGGAACAATTTCTTTCCCTTAGATTTGTATTTGATCTGTGAAATTGAGTTTGTGGGTGACAATCTCTCTGTGACTCTTTCAAGCTCATCTTAAGCCACAATTGTTTGTTCTTCACATGTCCTTGTTTTATGTTGCAAATATTTTAATTTTAAAGCATACAGTGTCGTATGGGTGCGTCAAGTAGCAATTTTGCATGAGCTTTAGCATTTTTGAGTTCAAATATACTGAATTGAGCATTTATATTTCAGCATTCTTGCTCAAGTATGTTCAAGCTGGAGCCTTAGCTTCAATTTGATGAAGGTTTCATTTCTTGCTCGCTCACACCTAAGCTTGAGCAATCACTTGGATGTAGAAAAGGGTTTGGGATTGTGGTCAAGTTCTTTGGGAGCTATGTCTGATACCGGGCCAATACCCCCTTGGATGTTAAACCTTTTGACAGAAAACAAGAGCTGATTCAGAAGTTAATGAGCACCCTCTTGGATATTGAAGCCTTTTAATAGAAAACAAGGCAGGCCATGTCCTAGTCATGGTTTTTTGCTTTGGCTCTGTTTTGCACGTATCATGCTCTCTCTGCATGTTGCGTTCTCTGTTGCACAAAATATTCCATACACTCTCCATTACATATTATATTTTTGTTCGCCAGGTTTTCCATCGGGTCTCATGTTGTTGGAGCTTTCATAATGCCTTGTGGGGGTTGCTTTTATTGTGTGAAGGTATGCAACGTGTGAAATAATAGCATTATCTTTGGCTTTTGTTTCAAATATGCCCAACTGAGTTATGTGACTTTATAGGGTCAAGAAGATCTATGTGAGACATTTTTTCATTACAGTCGCGGAAAAGGCACTCTGTATGATGGAGAAACGCGACTTTTTCTAAAGAATTCAGGTGCACTTTTTCAGTGTTGATCCCAAGTAGTCATTCTGACTCTTCCCAAGTGTGAAGGTAGCAAATCATATTGACATAGCCTTCTCACACTTCTTTGTTTATTTCACTGTCAGGAAAACCTATTCATATGTACAGTATGGGTGGCCTTGCTGAGTACTGTGTCATTCCTGCCACAGCACTTGCTGTTCTCCCTGAGTCTGTGCCATATAGTGAGTCAGCTATTCTTGGATGTGCTGTCTTCACAGCATATGGAGCAATGAGAAATGCAGCTGATATGCGAGCTGGAGAAACCGTGGCCATTATAGGAACTGGAGGTGTGGGATCAAGGTTAAGCTCTACTCTCAGTTACCCTCCCATTGCATTTTTTTCTTGTACGGGTTTGGAAAGACCGTTATTTCCGAGCGCAATGGTATTTTGCTGTGATCAGGATCTAGTGACTAAAAGTTGTTGTGGTCTGTGTGTTAGCTGTTTGCAAATAGCTCGTGCGTTTGGAGGAAGACAGATTATTGCAGTTGATATCGATGATAAGAAACTAGAAAAGGCAAAGTTGTTGGGTGCAACTCATATAGTTAATGGAGCAAAGGAAGATGTTCCTGAAAAGATAAAAGTAAGGAACGGTTTCTTCAAGTAATTGCAGATCCTTGGTTGCTAGATGGAGAAGATATTTGGGGTCATAAATTATTCTAACTTTATTGTGATTTCAGGAGATTACAGGTGGGAAGGGTGTGGATATTGCTGTTGAAGCTTTGGGCAACCCAAAAACTTTTGTTCAAACAACCTTAGCAATCAGAGATGGCGGCAGAGCAGTTATTGTTGGGTTAGCCCGGTTTGGAGCAACTGCAGAAGTTGATATGGTTCGCCTTGTCAGGAGACAGGTTTGTCTTCTCTATGTCTCTCTCTTTCTCTCTAATATTATTTTTTCATGTAACTGCCTGCTGTTTGCTTCTTTTTGATTTTGCGCACCTCCACCAGTCCACACGGTGCACACAATATGTGTTTATATGTGTGTATAACAGGTATTGTCTTCTGTATGCATGATTAAATCATGCAGGCATGCATGAAGGGCTTGACTCATCATTGTGTTGCATATTCTGTTTGCAGGTACGAATCATTGGATCCTATGGAGCAAGAGCAAGGCAAGACCTTCCAGCTATTGTTGGGCTTGCTGAGATGGGAATGCTTGACATAAAATCTACAGTCACAGAAACACACAAGCTGGAAGGTGCCAATGAATGCTATGCAGCACTTGATAGGGGTGAAATACTTGGGAGAGCTATAGTTGAAATGTGAGGTTTATGCCTATACTTCTCAGGGCGAAATGCTTACAACACACATTGTACCACTAGTTTTGATGAGAAGAGTTCTGTACATAGTGCTGCAAACAAGAAGAAATTGTAAGTATTTGGGAACAGGGCTACCAATCTAGGCCTTCCTCCTCCTATTGCAAATTAAAGAAAATTTTGGTGACCCAAGTAGATTCCTTTTTTATTTTGCAATAAATATGGGAAATTTATACCTTCATTCCCTTTTTTCGATCAGACCAATTCTCTACAATTGTGGTTATCAGGATTCAGAAGTAAAAGCTTATAGTACCCAAGCAAAATTCCTTTTTTTTTTTTGCAGTAGATACGGGAAATTTCTAACTTTACTCCCTCTTTTCCATCAGACCAATTCTCTACAAATTTTGTGGTTATCAGGATTCAGAAGCAAAACCTTGTCATAAAAAAATAAGTCCGTGGTCCATAAGGAAATTTGTTACCCTCTTAGCAACAAAATGAACTTCTATTGTACATGTTAAGCCACCAAATTTAGGGTTTTTAGTAACCCATATTTAAGTCTCTTTATGCCAGCCCCAATAGCACAATAATATTGAATTGTTATGAAATGCGTATTCCTCAATCATTAGTCTAGCTAGCTACCATCAGCACTCTCCATGCTCACTATTGTCTACACCCTTGCTTTGATGGATACCTCAAGTTCATGGTACTTCCTTGAGTGTTGCCTTAGTTGTCCACATAGGCTTGACTTAGTTGCATCTTTTTGATATCATCAAAGATTGCCTATTGTGTTTGGGGATTGCTTTGATATATGACACTTTGGGAGCGGTCATTGCTATTTTCAGCTCCTCTTCTAGCATACCTCATTCCCAAGTGTTATGAATTGTGTTGTGGTGAGACTCGCTCAAATTGTTGCACTCTAATCTAAACACACACAATAGATGTGAGGAGAAGCTCACTCAAGTACATAAAAACATAGATGAAGGCCAAAAATGTTTTCTTGCCAGTTTTTCTTATTTATTTCTCACATAATGCAATGTACACTAAGTGTAGATAAGATACAATATAAAGGAAAGTAACCTACTAAGTTAATTCATAATCGACTATAGTAATCAATTAGTATTATAATTGCACCAACTATAAGTAGATGTAACTAACCAAATATAATTAATGATTAGTTGGTAGCCTTGTGAGGGTCATAATGAGTACCGACGTGTTGAGTGTAGATGTGGATTTATCTAACTTGGTTCATTATTACTATTTGCACATGTTGAGTTTGCCATCTTAACACCCCTTCTCAAGCTCAATTGTACCTTTGCAACTTCAAGTAAACTTTGAAATCTTCGAATCTTTTTTGTACCCAATGTCTTCATGAAAATGTTAGCTACACGTTAACTTGTATACATATAGGGGATGCTTTAAATCCTCATAACTAGATGTGGTTGCTCATGTACTTCTTGCAAATCACTATGTTACAATGCATTTTTCATATTTATCTATTGTAAAGTCCAACCTTGGGTTGTGCCAAAGCAATCATACATGTGATAGTTGCTATCCCAGTAATTGGATTGAATGTCTTTTCATAGCTTATGCCATATGTTTGAGTATAGCCTTTCACAACCAACCTAGCCTTATACCTACTATTGAACAATTTGCATTATGCATAGTCTTGTAGATCCACTTATATCCAATAGCTTTCTAACCCTTAAATTTTGTTGGCCTCTAATGTAGCCATCATCCCTAAGGAGTATGACCAATAGTCTCATTAAAATAAGTGGGCCTCAACATCAACAACTACTTTCATATATAAGGATAATGGCTAGTTACGTAACTCTCAAAACCAAATCACTTAATAGGTGTCTCACCTTGTTAGACTTGCGTACCATTGCACTACTTAATGGAACATTTATATTACCATATGCTTTCTATACACTTGTGTTATGATTGAAGAAATACTAAGCTCATCATCCAAACTCTTTGACCCATTGGAATCTCTATCCAAGTGACTAGTAGATGTATCACTGTAATCCAAGTCTTTATTCTTTCCTTTTGAATTAATAGTTGTGGTGCAGTACAACTCTTGTCTATCTCTTAATAAGTATTTTAATTTGTACACTACTTGTCACTAAATTGATTGCTTGTTACATATTCTCTATTTAATAAATTTATGTCAATAAATTAATGACTCACTTTTCTTTAAGTGTTGATGATGATCTAGCATGGCCATGAGACCATTTAGAGACCAGTATTCCTAGTGCATCACTTAATGGGGTGATCAGAGCACTGTGACGGGGATATTTGGTACAAGCAGTACAAGTTATGAAGGGAAAAAAAAGTGTCTGCCAAGTGTAAGAGTGTACGAAGAACCAAGGAGTTACACATAAATGAAGGTGGATTAAGTTCTAAGAAAAGGAAGTGCATTAGCATTGTGTATATGTATTTATGTGTGCATCCGGGGACGCCTGAGAACATTTACTTGTGTGTAATGAGTATTGCATTCATTTGGGATCATCCTCTCCCTTACAAGTCAAGGTTTAAGGTCTTTTCTTTCATTAAGAAAGACGAGAGACATGATCCTCTGGAAGTGAGGAGAGAAGTGATTTTCTCTTTCTAAGGTCTAAAATGACACAAGCTTTTGTGTGGAAGTCAATCTTAAGGTCGAGGCCCAATGCAATTTAATGAACTTTCCTTAAGGTGGTTGTATGGACCACAAGTTAAGAGTATAGTTTAAGAAGCTGTTTTTAAAAAAAGACATGGTGAATCCATTTTTAAAATATATCGTGATAGAAAGGCGATCTCTAAAAATGGCCCGCAAGGATTATCGAAAACAAAGAGATCTACAACTTTTGTGTTGGACATTTTTTCATCCGAGCAATATCATATCAGAATATAGTGCCGAGAAAAAGAAACCCCGTTTGTATGGAAAAAATCCAAAATTAATATCTGAAACGGGATTTGGAAATTAATAATGAATGATTCGTGCATCGGAAGGGAGGACAGGAAAAAGAAAATCTGTTAGAGTTTCTCTCCAAGAAGAGAAGCTCTTGAAAGCCTATAAAAGAGGAGGCTCTCCTTGGGTGTGGGGGAAGGTGAAGGAAGTATTACTTTGCATGCATCCAAGAGGAAAAGAGAAGGTATAAGTGCTGCGGGAGCTTAGCTGAAATCAAGTGTTATGGAAGCTCTACTGAAATCTAAGTTCCAATAGGAGAAGAGAAGGTACAAGTGCTGCGGAATCACTACTGACACATATTGTGTAGGAGAGAAGGAGACTCAAGAAGGATCAAAAGGTGCCAACTTCCAAGTTGTGCAAGTGTTAGTCGATTGTATACCGTGCAAGGAACCGTGATCTTGTCTCCAAGATCTACAAGTAAGAACTGGTTTATGTGTAACGGAGGAGCTTGCTCCTTGCCAATAATATAACTCCACAATGGGGGGGACTGGCCCATCTTCCAGTCCTTCCCTAGTGTGTTGTCAATTTCTCTATCTCTCTCTCTCTCTCTCTCTCTCTACATCTTTCTTTTCTCTCATATGTTCTCTCTCAACGCCAGCATAATATTCACCATATATATTTTAAGTATATAAGAAAGTCGAGTGTGTATCTCGGATATTATAATAGTGGTATCAGAGAAGATCTCTTTGCTTTTCTCAAAGGAAAGGCGATCCTTGCAAGAAGAAGGTAAAGATGGCAACTGATGAAGCACCTACAAGTGAGCAATTACAGACTCAATTGATAGAGTACTGTAGCTTGTTGGAAATTCCCGAAGTATGTCAATTGATTGACAGCTTAAGGGCAAGGGAAGAAGCTACCGAATCCTTCAAAAGATGGTGATATTGGAGGAAACACCATTGCACCAATTGATGGTGAAGGTACAAAGCATCCAATTGCAAAGAAGCTTCCTAGAAGGAAGCTGGACTCTTGGGTCAAGAAGAGTAAAAAGCCCTCACCTCAAGTGAGGCGGATAAGGAGGGAGTCATCTCCCTCAACAACCAGCTACTCCCCTAATTAATCAAGCTCCTCCTCCTCCTCATTGTCTTCTAGTTTCTACTCTCTTGGTTCTACGTCTCGTGCAATCCGAAAACGGACAAAGAGGAGCAAGCTTAAGAAGACTAAAACTTTCAAGTCTGGGGATAAGGACATAAAGTTTAACTCTTACTCCGGTAAGAGCAATCCTGCTAAGGCGGTAAATTTGAAGTTACTTTTTCTGATGGTAATTTCTGAGAAAAGTCCAAGCTCAAGCATGTAGGCATGCACTTGAAAGACACAGCTAGCAATTGGTGGTTGACTCTCATTTTCGAGGGAAGGAAACCTACGACTTGGGAAAAGTTCAAGAATAAGTTTTATGCTCAGTTCTTGCCTCTTGATTTTGAGAATGATGTCAAGAAGGAGTGGGATTGGCTAGGCCGCCAAAAAGAGCATGAGAAGGTCACTATTTATGTGGACAAGTTTTGGTCTACTCTTCTCAAGGTTACTCCTTTCATGGAGATTAGCAATGAAGAAAAGAAAAGGAAGTTTGAAGCTGGCCTACTCTCTCATTTACACAGAACCATGAAGGTGTATCCACATGAAACCTTATCTCACATGATGGAGTTTGCCATCATAGCTGAAAGTTTGCATACACTTGGTACATCTCGAAAGTTGGAGATGAGTTCTTATAGAGCTAGACAAGAGCAGCTCTATGATCAACCAAGAGAGAGGACTACTCGAAGAAGACCTATCTTTACCCATGACCAATATTCAAAGCCAAAGGGTAACAAGAAGAAGTGCAAGTATCTCTCACCCTTTGAGATACAAAAGTACAAAGAGGAAGGAAAGTGCTTTCTATGTGGTGAGTTAGGGCATATGAAGCCTAATTGTCCTCACAAAAGGAAGGAAGCGAATGTGGTTAAAGATCCTCCTCCGCCATCCTCAAATTTTATTCCGGATGTGCAAGCTAACACTCATTCAAATGAGAAGAAAAGACAACTCTTAAAGGGTTGGGGACACTCAACAATCAATGAGTTTTGATACTCTTTGATCCAAGGTCCACATATAATTTTGTATTAGCAGATACTGTGAAAGACTACAAATTCCACCGGATCGATTGGGAACACCAATTGGATCAGGTTTAGCATTTGAAGGACTTACAACTAATTCTACTCCTATCCAGGGAAAGTTGAATCTTAGAATTGGGGATTACCGTGATCAATAATCTTTTCTACTTGCACCCATTGGTAACTATGATGTTAACCTAGGCATGCCTTGGCATTACAAGATTAAACCTCTTTCCGATTTTGTTAAGAGGACCCTTGCATTTCAATTCAAGGGTCAAAACATAGTATGCATTGTTGATGCTGGAGATTGGCCTGTGCCAATGATTAGTCATGTTAGCATTTCTAAAGAAATGAAGAAAGCTATTTTTGCGAACATGATTTTTGTGAGAGAGTCAAAAGAAGCTAATGACTCAAGGGCACTTGATGTCTCTAATGAACACACAATACGTTGAGTCTCAGACTTTAAAAGAACCCCTCTCTTCAATTGATCAAGCCAGACATGATTTTGTTAAACAATATGAAGATTGTTTTAGTAACTCACTCCTAGGAGAGTTACCTCCTAAGTGCCTAGAAGATCACACAATTGATCTTATCCCACGTAGTTCACCACCTAACCAACTGCCTTACTGAGTAAGTGCAAGTCAGCAAGAGGAGATCCTAAAACAAGTAAATGAACTGTTGGAAAAAGGGTCAGTTCAACCTAGCTCTTCTTCATACTGCTCTCCAGTCTTACTTGTTCAAAAGAAAGATGGTTCTTTCCATATGTGCATAGACTACAGATCTTTGAATAAGATCACAATCAAGAATTGTTTTCCTATCCCATGGATATGTATGAGATAGCTTTTCGTACAATATTTTGACTATACGAGTTTTTAGTCATGCCATTCGGTTTGACTAATGCACCCCTGCCACATTCAATCAAATGATGGAGAGAATTTTCAGACCTCACTCAAAGTTCACAGGTGTTTTCTTTGATGACATTCTAATATTTTCACGGTCTAAAGAAGAGCATATAAAACATCTATCTATTTTTTTTCAAGAGATTCACAAGCATAGACTATAGGTCAATGCTAAGAAAAGTGAAGTCTTCCTTTCAGAAATTCATTACTTGGGCCATATTGTTTCTCACAATTTGGTGAGAATGGATCTTGAGAAGATTCGAGCCATTGTGATTGGTATTTACCTACTTTTATACATGAAGTTAGAAGTTTATTGGGCCTATGTTCATACTATAGGAGGTTCATACGGGGTTTTGCATATGTTGCATCTCCTCTACATGACCTTACTAAGAAGCGAATGCCTTTTCGCTGGGGATCAAGGCAACTACAAGCCTTTGAAAGAATTAAGTTTCTTGTGACTCAAGAACCAGTTCTCATAGTTCTGGATCTTCAAAAACCTTTTGAAGTTCACTATGATGCTTCTGGGGATTGCATTGGAGCTGTGCTTAACCAAGAGCATCATGCAGTAGCATTTGAGAGCCAATGCCTCAAGGATCATGAGCTACATGCTCCAATATATGAGAAAGAGCTTATGGCAATTGTACATGCTCTTCAAGTATGGAAGCACTATTTACTTGGTGTAGATTTTGTTATTAAAATAGATCATCAAAGTCTAAGATACTTCCTCACTTAGAAGAATCTCTTAGAGAAACAGATGAGTTGGGAAAATTTCTCATCTATGTTTCATTTTCAAATCCTTCACACATGTGGAACTAAGAATGTGGTAGCAGATGCTCTATCACGAAGACCTCGAGTGAATGCAATCACAACTATTTACCATAACGAGTTCATGGATTTACCCAAAATGTATGCCAAGAAGTTGCGCCTTGACTTAAATAAATAGTTGTGATTGCATTCACTCGAGGTCTTCGTGATAGAGCATCTGCTACCACATTCTTAGTATCATCATTAAGCAATTTGTGCCAAGAAGTTGCACCTTGACTTAATGGTAATACTACACAAATTGCTTAATATCTCATCAATATTTCTCCTCGATTTTTGTGCCAAGAAGTTGCGCCTTGACTTAAATAAAAACTCTTGAGGAGAAATATTGAAGAGATATGGCTTGGTTGATGAGATATGGCTGCTCCAGCAGAGGTAGCTAGGTGCTGTCCACAAACACAGTTATGGCAGCGACTTTGGAAAGAGGCAATGCTGAAGCTATAGTTGCCCAATCTCAATGATTGAGGTGCCAGGGAGGAGCTCTTGAAGTAGAAAAACACTTCTCCAGAAGAAAGTTTAGAGATATTTGGCCTGTGGAGAGAGATATGAAAGCTTCTAGTTGACAGGGTGCTGCTGGCTATGGTTGCCATGGAAGCTTCATTGAAGGTAGGAATGCAAATGAAGTTGGAGATAGGGTCTAGTACTCAAACTAAGCGGAGCAGAGATGGAAAGGAGCCGAGAGGAGTGAAAAGAGAGTTGGGCCATGCTCAGTTGAGCTCTGATACCATGTTAAAATATGTGGATCTAGAGCATGGCTATGGCGGCTTGTAAGCATAGACTAAACTTATGATGACATTGATTGAAGACCACAACTGTTACACAAGTGAATTAGATTCTAAGATGGAAGCTTGGAATCATAAACACAATCTTGTGTAGGAATGACAAAGACAAGACACTTAACTGAAAGTACAAAGCATCATGACATTGTATTCATTCTATATGAAAAGTGGTAGTCAAGTACAATGCTTTATAGTTGTTGGATGGCTACAGTTTTCCTCTTTGTGCATGTGGGATTTAGTTTGGCTGCATGTCTTAAGCCCAGAACTGCCTCATACAAAGAGGTTACAATAGGTGTGATTGCAAATATCTCAACACAATAAAGGGTTTTGTGCTTCACCTATCATTTCTTACAAGTTCTTCACTATGGTGTGCTATCACTTAGATGTGCAATTCCTATTGCAAAAGATATGCTACACTATGCAAGTGGGATTACCATTTACAGATGGTGTATTACCACTTGTAAGTGGTTCCCTCTATGACTTACAATTGAAACATTAATACTTAAAGTGGGGTACTATCATTCATAAGCGTTATGCCGCCTAGTACAAGTGGTCCAATATCCCTCAAAAGTGATGTACAAAGCTTTCATATGGTTCGCTAGCACTTATTAAAGGTTCAACACCACTACCAAGCAATATAGCACTTGTAAATATTTCCTTGGAAACCATATGAAAGTGGTCCCTTACCACTTATAAGTGCTCTCATACCATTTACAAGCGGCATTTACCATTGGAAAATGGTTCCCTACCACTTAAAAGTGTTGTATACAACTTGTAAGTGGTTTACTACAACTTACTAAAGGTCAAATACCACTATTGAGCAAAATACCACTTATAAATATTTTATTGAGAACCATAACGACCCCTATAGCTTCGTGGAGCAGTTCGAGCAGGTTTGCAAAGCCAACGGTCTCATGGACCTCACCCAACACTCGCAGGCTTTCGAGCTTTGCTTGGTGATAAGGGAAGGACGTGGTACACCAGCCTAGACGAAGTAGAGCGAACAGACTTCAATCTATACTACCTACAATTGATCCCTACCATTTACAAGTCGTACCTTGGCACTTACAAGTGGTGTGCTACTATTCCCAAGTAGTCCCTTACAACTTGTAATTCAAGTAGTACCACTTCTAGGTGGGGAACTATCATTCTAAAAAAGTGGTCTCTTATGCCTTATGAGTGGTCCTCTACCACTTAAAAATAGTTTAGATCACTTTCAAGTGGTTTGCTACCACTTACAAAAAGTTTCTCACCACTTTCCAGTTGTTTGCTCTATCATTTATAAAAGCTTTACACCCATCATGCGTGTCTTTACCACTTTATATTATATATGGTGTGTCACCATTTGAAAGTGGTCTCCTTTATGACTTAAAGCTCTACTACTCACAAGAAATGTATACCATTCCTAAGTGGTTTGTCTCCGAGGGGTTCTCTACCACTTGAAAGTGATGAATACCACTTCGAAGTGTTCTACAATACTCTCAATCTTTAAGAAATTTAACTAGTTCATAAAATTGAAAAGTGGTACCTAGAACTAAAATGTGCCAACTCTTAAGTACTCAATTGTTCTCATGTGCTCATAAACTAGAGTTTTTAAAATCACTCCCTAATATTTCCCATCTTTTGGAAGTGTTACCACCTCTTTTTGTTGCTAACATCACTTTCAAGTATTGTGATACTACTTTTGAGTTGTCACAATGCCACTTCCTTGTGGTGGTGAACCACTTGGTATTGTAGTGGTATTACAATACTCTCTACTAGTGCCCCATTACTTTTTTTAATTGTATTAATTTACAAGTAAAAATTTTCAAGAAAATGTAGTTTTTAGAGGTGTTGACTTCTTCTCGGGCTAACTACTACCATTTAGAAATGTCCTACCCTGCTTCATGCTTGTATTCATTTTCTCTTCTTTATCTTCCTTATCTTCTTTAAATTTTTAGGACATGACTCTTAAGTAAAACCCTTTTCCCATTGTCTCTCCCCAAACTAGTTTGATCTCAACCCCTTTCACACCTCATCATTTAAATTGATTTCTTCTTGGAAGGGTTACTCACACTATAGAGATTTTCTTTAGCCATAAATTATTTGTGTTGTCTATGTTTGAAGCATTTTCAACTCAAGAGTCATTGTAGTTGTATTTCCACCATTCGGGCATATCTCACCTTGAAAAGCAACCTTGTTCTTCTTGTAAACTAGAGCTAGATATTGCCTTGGAAGATAACCTAGTAAGACCTCTCCATTAAGCAAAATAACAACTCAATATGTAATTGATAAATTCACGAGGTTTGAATTTCACACTTGGCAATCCAAAATGAAGTATATCCTTATGTGGAGGAGATTATGGGGTATTATCATTGGGAGATATGCAATAGCAAGCTTGAAAGAATAATATGAAGCAAGCAATCATAAAGCATTGGGGTACATAGCAACAAGCAGGGATTTTATTTTTGCAAGCTTTCATTTTTGTTCTTTTGGAATCAATCCTTTTTTTTGAGCATTTTTGTGCAACATATGAGGGATTTAATATTTGCAAGCTTCTAGTTTCCTTCTTTTGTAAATGTTTAGTTTTTTAAAAGCTTTCAAAATTTAATGTTCCCATGTGTAAACCTTTTGATTAAGCTTGTGTCAAAGAAATATAAATTGATTAGAAACCCTCATTGAGTAAAGGAGTAGGATTAATTTTTCAGGTAAAATTTTTAATCTTTTTGGAAATCTTAAGTTTGGTGAAATACCAAAAGAGTTTTTTAAATTTACAAAACAAGTGGTGTTTTTTAAATGAGCCGATTCAGAGTACATAGTGATCATAAGGTTCTTAAGTATTTCCTTACTCAGTCCAATCTTACTCCTAAGCAGCATCGGTAGGTAGCTATACTACAGAATTATGATTTTGACATCACTCATAGGAGGGGCAAAGACAATATAGTGGCTGATTCTCTTTCTCGTATGTGGGCTTGTAAAGTTTCAGCTATGAGTGAATTGCATAATGATTGGATTGAAGAACTACATGAAGCTTATCTTTTGGATGAAGAATTCAACCATATTTTTCAGAAATTACAGCAAGGTCTTATGGAAGAAAACTCACATTATCAGTTCAAAAACGGCCTTATTTGGTTAAAAGGCAAGATTGCCATTCCTTCTACCTCTTCTTTTACACAGAAAATCATGGAGGAACTACATTCTTTGCCTTTAGCTGGATATTTAGGAGTTTTCAAGACCTATGACAGAATCAGTAAAAGTTTCTATTGGAAAGGACTGTGAAAAGATGTCAAGGACTTTGTCATGAAGTGTATGCCTTGTCAATAGAATAAGGACAACACCCATAAGCCAGGAGGTTTGTTGCAGCCATTGCCTATTCCTACAGGTAAATGGACTCATATTACTATGGATTTCATTACTAGCTTGCCTTACTACCAAGAAGGGATGGAATAGTATATATGTGGTGGTAGATAGACTCACCAAGGCAACCCATTTTATTCCAACCAAGATCCAGTTTATTCCCTCTCAAGTGGCCAGCCAGTTTATGGAGCAGATTTTTAGACTACACGGATTACTGTAGGTGATTGTTCATGATAGAGAATCAAAGTTTATGAGTAAACTTTGGCAGGTGGTATTTACATCTATGGGCACTAAATTGGCTCCATCTATGGCCTATCATCCACAAACTGATGGACAGACAGAAAGAGTCAATAAATGGTTGGAGACTTATCTTCGCCATTTCTGCTATGATGTCCAAACTTTATGGGATTCTTGGTTACACTTGGCTGAGTTTGCTTATAACAATTCTACCCACGCTAGTATTAGAGTTTCACCCTTTGAGACTCTGTATGGTTACAAGGTGCCCTTACCCACATTCATCTTTAATGAAAGGATCAATCCTCATGGGAAGGAAGAGTTAGAAAGAATGCAAACCCTTCTTCAACAATGCAAGATGAATCTTAGAAAAGCTCAAGACCAAATGAAGATGTATGCTGATGAGAAGAGGCAACCTTTAGAGTTCTAAGAAGGAGAGTTGGTCTTACTGAAGGTGCCTAAGTCTAGGTACTCTACATTAAATGATGGATCTAGTAATAAGCTTGCTCACAGGTTTTATGGCCCTTACCAGATTCTTAAGTGTATTGGAGACTTGACATGCAGATTAGAGCTTCCCTCTTCCACAAAGATTCACAATGTCTTCCATCTTAGTCATCTCAAGCCTTTTTATGGTGATCCAGTGGATATAATTGATGAGCTACCATCTATTGATGAAGAAGGTCTTATTCAGTACATCCTAGAGGTTGTTATAGGTCAACGTGAGAAGAAGCTTCGATCTCGTTCTATCTTGGAACATTTGATCAAATGGAGAGGTTTACCACCTAAGAAAGCTTCTTGGGGGCGTGATTCTATATTGGACGAGTTTCCTTTCTTAAGAGATACATTGGTGGCTGAAGCTTATTGATTATGGAGCTAGTTATGATGTAGACAGGATCAGGATAGCACGTTGTTTTAGAACAGTTTTTATTGTGTCTAATTTTCAGAATTAAGCTATCTACATGAGCTTAAAGTACTCTTCAAGAGCTCCGTTTTTATATATGGTACGCCTCATTTGGGCACTTCTACTAAAAGTTATGGCAGATTTGGTCTAGCAAGGTCTCTTTACACAACAAGCTGTCTACTTCATTTTGAGATTATCTATTGAAGATTTTATGGCTCCATATACTTTTGAAGTATTCCAGATGATGTATATTACTGAGGCCTACTCTTGTTCTTCAACTTTAGTCCATATGTTGGTCATTCTTCATTCATTTTCTCATTTGTAAAGCTGTAAGAAATAGAGTAGTACTTTGTTCTGTCCATCCTTTTCTAGTGTTTCAAGTTTGTTTTTTAGGACAAAAAACTTTTGGGAAGGGATGGATTGTAAGAAGCTCGGAATAAGGATTTAGTGTAAAAAATAATATTGATATTATGCCATGTCACACTGACATTGGTATAAAAGGAGAGGACATGTAAATTTTTACATCTTTTGACACATTAATACAATTACTATCCTTCTCTCCCATCTTGCTCACAGCTTCCATGGCTTCTCTTTCTTTCCTATCATTCTCTCTCCAATTCTAGTATTTCTCTCTCCTCATCACTCTCTTTCTCTCTCTTCCTGCAGTCTTTCTCTCTCTTCTGCATTCTTCTCTCTCCTCTTTTTATCTCTCTAGTTCTCTCTCTGACATGATATGCATATAGATCATGTAATTGAACAAGAGATTGAATAAATATATCCATTGTGTTTGAGATAAGAGGTATATAAGTTGAGATATTGAGTGTAACCATGAGGGATGAATAGGATAATTTGAGACAATGATGACTTGAAAGGAGAAGTTATATTTGGGGTATTGTACAATAAATGGGCAAAAGAGTGAGAGATACAAGGACATGAGAAACATTTTGATGTGCAAAGGAAATTTTAGCACAAAGACCTCGGTGATGGGTATGCAAGAGTAATTGTAGCATGAAGACTTTGTGATGAGTGTTATCGTAGCAATACATGGGTGTCCAAGTGATAGCCTCCAATTTTGTCATAAAAAAGGCTAAAAGGATGGGGTTCTACATCGACAAATCATTCACTTTATCAAAAATATTTGTGTTATTGTATCTAAGTTGTACTTCATTGATATATTTTTATGTGTTGTAAATGCTTGGCTTGGAGCTATAAAAGCCATTGCATATGTTCCTTTATTTTAAAAACCTTAGGAATCTTGCCTAGAATGCATGCAACACATAAGGGCTTCAACCTTTGCTTTTGTATGGTCAAAATATTTGATTTAATAAAGGTTCAAAAGGGTGCAATTGGGGTTCTTGGGAAAAAGTGGTTGAGGAGGTTGGAGCACGGTAGATTGTGGTGCCTCTTTAACTTCTTTCTTCCTTCTTTTCCAAACTCTCTTTGTCCATCCTTCTTCTTGCTGTTCCTTTGTGTTGCAACTATGGATCTTGAGTGTGTAGAGGAAGATGAGGAGCCTCTTGATCTTGTTTCTTGATTGGTGAGGGTGTGTCTTGAGTCTTTTGTGTGTGTGTATTCATGGCAAGAGAGGTGTGTTTGCAAGTTTTATGGTGAGGAGCAAAGCTCCAAGCATATACTTTGCTACTCGGTACCCTGGTTTTGTGCTTGTTTGAGTGCTGTAGTCATTTTTGGTTTCGTTGCCGGGACCGGGCTAGCCATGGATTCTGTGAAGTAAAGAGCACGTTTTCAAGATCTTTGAAGAGCAGGGAGTTGTATGCAAATTTTTTCTCATATGTTATATTTTTCAAGGTTAGAGGAAAGTAAGAAGAAGAAGAAAGATGGGATAACAGCAGATGGCCTACCTTCTAGTCTGTGTGCATGTATAGGGCATGTGAACGATGGTGTTACCGTCTTTTGCACCAGAAGAGGAAGGACACCCCATGAAAGAAAGCGTTCCAATGGGCTATGTGCAGTTGCCTAGTGATCCTCATCCGACAAAAGATGCCTCTTATGGCATTGGTGGCAGGCACGAATTGCTGATCTCAGACCAACAAAATGACAATTCATCTGCGCAGGATCAGTTTGGGTAGTCCATCCTCACGATGAATGGCATGGAGGTCCACGTCTATGGAGATTTGGCTGGATTAAATATATCTAATGATAGTCTCGAGAGCACTACTCTGAAGTTTTCGGACAGCGAGGAAGAAGAAGAAGATCATGATGAATGGCGACTTGTTCCTGATTGCAGATTAAAAGAGCAATAGGAAGAAGAAAAGAAGATGATGAATGAATAAGAAGACAAAGAAGAAGAAGCAAAATTTTTATTGGCGTCCAAACTGCGTGCCCTTTGCGCCTTGTTCTAACTAGTGCCTCTTCTTTCCTTCCATATAATGCATCAACAATCTGCCTCCTTTCCTCCATACTTCTCATCACATCCCGTCCTCACAACCTCCAAAATGAAGATAATACTTTCTTTTTGTGTTTTAAAAAACCTAAGGTTACATTATTGTTTCTTAAGATCTCTTTCATATGCAATGACACAAAAACAAGATTTGCATAAAACCCAAGTCCTATTTTCTATTCCTTTGTCAAAATAAGCCAAGCTCGAAGTCACATGGGTGGGAGAACATCAAAGATAAATCTTAAGAGTGGGAGTGCTTCAAGGTAATCATTTGCGGGTTTTACACCTTTTTGGTGTTGAAGTGGTGGAATTTCCCTATTTTTCCCTCATGAAGATGGTGTTTGTTCCAACAACAAAGTTGCATGGTATTTCTTCCTTATCATTCATTGTTGGTTGAAGTAAAATAGAGAAGTCAAAGACAAGAGATAGTGGTTGTTGAAGAAGTGGACAAATGATCCACGGAAGTGAGAAGAAAAGAGAATAAGGATACAAAGTTTTTCTTGAAGATTACAATGGAAGTGTAAATGGAAGTTTACTATGGTTCTTTGGTTCACGGGAGCTCACCAATTTAAGTGTGGGAGGAATGATAGCCTCCAATTTTTTCATCAAAAAGGCTAAAAGGATGGGGTTCTACATTGACAAATCATTCACTTTATCAAAAATATTTGTGTTATTGTATCTAAGTTGTACTTCATTGATATATTTTTATGTGTTGTAAATGCTTGGCTTGGAGCTATAAAAGCCATTGCATATGTTCCTTTATTTTAAAAACCTTAGGAATCTTGCCTAGAATGCATGCAACACATAAGGGCTTCAACCTTTGCTTTTGTATGGTCAAAATATTTGATTTAATAAAGGTTCAAAAGGGTGCAATTGGGGTTCTTGGGAAAAAGTGGTTGAGGAGGCTGGAGCACGGTAGATTGTGGTGCCTCTTTAACTTCTTTCTTCCTTCTTTTCCAAACTCTCTTTGTCCATCCTTCTTCTTGCTGTTCCTTTGGGCTGCAACTATGGATCTTGAGTGTGTAGAGGAAGAGGAGGAGCCTCCTGATCTTGTTTCTTGATTGGTGAGGGTGTGTCTTGAGTCTTTTGTGTGTGTGTATTCATGGAAAGAGAGGTGTGTTTGCAGGTTTCATGGTGAGGAGCAAAGCTCCAAGCATATACTTTGTTGCTTGGTACCCTGGTTTTGTGCTTGTTTGAGTGCTGGGTGAGAGCCAGTCACCAAGGGCAAGTGCAAGGGCAATTGTAGCATGAAGACCTTTGAGATGAATGCTTATGTAGAGCAAGACATGGGTGATGCTCTATGAGAGTTTGAAGGCTTCGTCTCTTAGGAGACGAGTGTACCTAGCTATTATTAACAACACACTTATAGCTTCATAATAATTTTGTATTAATGTGGAACTTGATGCTACAAGCTTTGGTTGGGTCTCTCATGTGAAATCATGGAAACATTTAGAGGAGAGGAGTGTGAAGTGATGATACAAGACTATGTGAAAAGGATAAGATGGACATTGCGATTTTTGGAACCAAGATAGATAGGTAAAGAGAGTGTGTCCAAAGTAAAGACACTTGGTAGTGATGGTTGTATAACTAATATAGATAAGAACACTCTACTCACATCTAAGAGATTATTAGGAGGCTGAAATACACAATGTATCTTATCCTTTATTTCAAACAAATCCTTTCTAGTCAATCTATTTGGGATAGCCAATCATTCCATCCTAGAAAGAGCTAGAAATCTCGAGTAATCATGCAAGGTGTTACTTCAGCCCTACAAGATGATACTCTGGTCACACCACAAGAGAACCTTTCATTAGAAGAAAAATCTCTCCTTGCATCTCTTTGAGTTGTTTGTGAGCATCATTCATATGATTTGAGTTGGTGGTGGAGCCATGAAAGACTAATTTAATTGATTTTTGCCCCTCCTATGATGTGTCAATGGAGCCTTTGTTAGGATATCAAGCTCTCGTTACTCTTTAGTTAGTCTATCTTTATGTGTGTGACTGACATTAGATGGATACAACTGTACACGTGTGTGACATTCAATAAGTCAGTGTAGTCAATGACTTAACCACAGTTAGTCTTGGTTAGTCATACCTATGTGTGTAAGTCTCTTTCAGTAAGTAGCAAACAATCTGTCAACCTGCTCATCATGAGCACCGCTAGAAGATGCACAGTGCCCATGTTGTTTGCCATTTGCCTTCATATCTCTCTACTTCTTGTAACAATCCTTTGCAATGTGTCCATATATGCCACAGTAATGATAGTCCTTATCTCTGTTTGACTGGTCATTTGACTGCCATGAACTAGATCCACCATCTCTACCATGGGGTGATCTCCCCCTGCCTCGAAAGCTGCCAAATCCACATTGGCCATGTGTATTTGTGCCATGCCAGGCATTCTGTTGATGCTATCCATAAGCATTTTGAGTGTCTCCTCGACCTCAAAAAGAGCCATGGCCTCTGCCGCCTCTACCATGCTGACTAGAGTAAATAACAATGTTTTTACTTTGAGACGTACTAGAACCTGTCCAGCTTAACTTCCTCATACAGCAGTAAAGTAATCATCTCATCCCAATCAGGGAATTTAGCTCTCACAAAAATAGACGTATCAAATGCATTATACTCTTTGCCAAGTCCATTCAATGTCACTGCAATCATATCATCCTCAGACACTAAAGATCCAATGGTGGTAAGCTGATCCGCTATGTTCTTGATCTTTGTAGTGTGGGCCTAAATGCTTTTGCCATTCCTAGACATGTTATTGAATTGTTGCTTTGGCTGAATCTTTTTTGCATGTGTTACATTTCCATAACTCTTCATGAGTATGTCCCATGCATCCTTTGGGAAACTGCATCCAATAATTTGTATAACCATAGCATCTGATATACATAAGTAAAACCAATGTAACACCTTGCATGCTCTCTCAGTTCATAGCTTATGAGCCTTTTTCTGATAATTTATCGAATTCCTTTCATGAATTTCAGGTTCTGCCTCATCACCTGTACATAAGTCCCAATAACATCTGCCAACCCAAAAATTCTTCATACAGAACTTCCATAAAGAAAATTTTTGTTGTCCAGGTTTTCTCCCACAATTTGAGTGATATTTTCAATGCCTTAAGCATTTGCCATAGTTGCAACTTAGGTATTCAGTTATGTATACACCCTATAAGTATCTGACTCCTTTTCCTATAGTTCAGGACTAGTTTCTTGTTATTCAGGATAGTTTCCTATAATTCAGGAAAGTTTTCCTGACAACCTGCTTGTTTAAATTGTATTCCAACAATGAAAAAAAAAAACAGTCAACTGAGCATAAACCAAGCTCAAATCTGTTCAAAACATTCTATGGTAGCGGCAAAACATCCTAGCAACAAACTATGTGCATACAAGTATCAATGTTTGTAATGTATGCAAGTAGTAGCACCAAATACAACCAGTCCACTGCTATAACCAACAATATTTTCTATGTTAAAAAAAGAGTATTAAAACCTTAAAACGGCCCCAAAACATCTCATTCGGTTGCCACTCTATGCAAGAGTTGACACATGTCCAACCGGTCAGAATATATTGCATGTATGTCAAGTGAAGATGATAGATATCCTTCATGTAGACAATAACCAGACAATACCTTGGTATAACTAGCAACAAATCAATCCAAAATTTGGACTTTCAGCATTCACAATATCCCAAAAAGCATCTACTACTCAAGTGGTATGATCCAAGCATTTGTCAGTATAGCAAATAAGCATCACAAATACTTCAACCTTGTAGGTATATTGTTTCCAAATTCTGGACAATAACCAATTCATTGTTTCTAGCCTGCAAATAAGCTCCAAAATTGAGCATTTAACACTCCAATATCATGCTCAAACGCATGATAGTAAGGGCATATACATTGTTAGGATGAAAGCCGCCAGTGCCTTGGAATCATCCGCTATTTACTATAGTAAACAGCCAGTCTGCACAGGTCTGTGTAGAATATCTCAAAATCTGTAAGGAATTTGAAAAACTTTCTTCTACATAGTTGTAGATCATGTCAAAATGGTCAAGATATGAAGGCCCTTTCTCCAAAAATCATTTGTCTAGCAAGATGTAGCTTCTGCAAAAAAATGGGTTGCATGCATAGGCTTCTTTGATGGAGTTTTCTTCAGATCTGATGTCTTGATGTCAAATGGCCACTACCAAGCCTTCAGGCTTCAAGCATTCAAGCTCTGATACCATGTTGGAAGAGAGGGAGAGAGATAGAGTGGAGCGGAAGATGAGCCTAAGCTCATTGTTGTTCTTCTTCCATTATGTCTAAGAATGCATCTAGGTAGAACAGAGATGAGAGATGGTACATTGATTCAGGGGCTTCAAATCATATGACACCCATGGAGAATGGTTTGATGAGATGGTTGCAGGTTCACATGGTTATGTGTGTATTGGGGATGACACCCAACATGACATTCAACACACATGAATTGTTCCGTTGTCGATGCTTGATGGCAAGAAAAAGAGCCTACATGATGTAATTCATGTACCTACAATAACCAAGAATCTTTCTTAGTTGGGCAGACGGCAAAATAGAACCTACAAGTGAGATTTAATAGACATGCATGCTTTGTTGAAGAATATGGTAATGGCTGCAAATTGATTGCTAGAGGTTGAAGAGACGGTAGAATGTCTACTCTTAATGTGTCAATTCTAGAATTGAAAGCAACCATGTTTGCACATGATGATGGTGCTATACAGGATGTTGAGATATGGCATAAGTGGATTGGCCATGTGAATGTACAAAAGCTAAAATCTATGCAACAGAATGAGGTTGTGCTTGGACTATTTAAGTTCAAGTATCATGACTTTGGACATGTATGTGATGCATGTTAGTTTGGAAAGCAAGCACAGTTCCCGTTTATGAGACATGTACGGAATAACTCATGACCCTTGCAGTTGGTACATTTAGATGTATGGGGTCCATCTCATAATGCTTCATTTGGTGGTGCTCGTTACTATGTATCCTTCATTGATGATTTCATCTTAGGTATACTTGGCTTTACATACTGAAACATAAGGATGATGTGTTTGATGCATTCAAGGACTTCAAGAAGCATGCTGAAAATGAGTTGAGCTATAAAATTTCATGTCTTAGATTAGATGGAGGTGGAGAATATGTCTCTAATTACTTTGATAGGTACCTTGCTAAACATGGGATCAGAATACAGTAAACTTGCAACTATACACTGTAACTAAATGGTGTAGCAGAAAGGAAAAATAGGGTAGTGATGGAATCGGCAAGAGCTATACTGAATGAGAAGAGTTTTCCAAATGGTTATTGGGCTGAAGTAGTAGTGACTATTGTCTATGTGCTGAATAGAACCCCTACAACAGGGATTCATGATGTAACTCCATATGAGAGGTTGTATGGTCATAAGCCTGACATTTCACACTTGCAGCATTGCATATGTGCATGTTCCTGATGAAAAGAGGAAGAAATTGGATCCTAAAGCTGTCAAGAGTGTGTTCCTTAGTTATGCACAAGACCATAAAGCTTACAAGTGTTATGTACCGTCTACACATGAGACATTGATTAGCAGAGATGTTATTTTTGATGAGCTGGCATTGTGGTATGGTAATCTTGTTGCAGTGGCTGATGGATCAACTAGCACTAGTAATGCTGAAAATACACCTACAGTGAGTACATCTATGAGTGATCCTACAGGTGATGGGTCACCTACAGTAAGTCCTTGGACAGGACGCTTGCGGAGTTGTACTCCTACATCCACTGACACAGATATGTCAGTGAGGGGGAGATTGGATAAGGGAAAGGAAAAGATGCTTGAGGATGTGACGGGTCCACTTACAAGGGATTATGAGTCATCTAACAGCGACAGTTTGGATAGTGAGTTGGGCATTCTATCTATTATGACGCGTGGAGCAAGGCAGAGTCATTATGTACCACCTCATGAGAGGCAATCTCAGAGTGAGCCACAGTTACGGAGATCTAAGAGAGTCAGAAAACTAGTTGACAGGTTTACATACACTAGTTATTCAGCCTGCCATTATGCATATATGGCTAGTGTGACAGGTTACAAAGGACCTACAAAGTTTGATGATGTAGTTACAGATGATAAATTGTGTGCTGCCATGGTTGAGGAGTATGCAACCCTAGCTGAAAATGAGACATGGGAATTGGTTGAGTTGCTTGAAGGCAAGGTCCCCATTGACTGCAAATGGGTGTACAAGGTTAAGTGCAAGTTAGATGGTTCGTTAGAATGCTATAAGGCCAGGCTGGTTGCAAAAGGGTATGCATAGGAATATGGCCTTGACTATGAGGAGACTTTCAGTCTGGTGGCTAAAATGGCAATAGTCAGAACTATCATTGCTTTAGCAGCATGCAAAGGCTAGAAATTATGGAAAATGGATGTCAAGAATGCTTTCTTGAACAGTGATTTGGTTGAGAAAGTATATATGGAGCAGCTTGAAGGCTATGTTCACCCGGACTTTCCTACACATGTATGTAAGCTGAAAAACACTTTATATGGGCTGAAACAGGCACCTAGAGCATGGAATGCTCGAATCAACAGCTATTTATAGCAACATGGATTTAGATTGGGTGATGCAGATCACAGTCTGTTCACGAAGATGACAGATCATGGATATGTGTTTCTAATGGTTTATGTAGATGATCTTATCATCACTAGAGATGATGAAGAGGGCATTCCTGAAATTCAATCATGTTTACAGGCTGAATTTAGAGTCTGACAGATGATTTTTGATATCAAGAAGTGCTTAAAAATAGCCAAAAATTACGAATATCAAGGGAAAAATAGACTTCGACGAAGGCGGTGGTGGCAATCAGTACGATTTTAAGTGGCAATGCCCCAGAAATGCTTAAAAGAGCCACTGGACGGTAGTCGGAGAATTTTCATAAATTTTTGGTGTGCAGGACAAGATCATGGGAGCTGCTCGACAGTGGACTTCAAGACAAATGCCCAAGATTTTTCGGATCCTGAATTGGACACCGGACATGGAAAAGGGAGTGCCCGGGAGGCCAAGGCCCAAAAAGTCAAGTAGGAATAGCCTTTAGAAAGGCCAAAGGTCATGACCTTTGGAGGATCCCTTGAGAGAGCCCCCCAAAATTTTTGTGAGGTTTGGGGGGGGGGGGGGGGGGGGGGGGGAGGGGAGGGGGGGCGGGGGGCGCATTTTTTTTGCCTCCTGGCTGAGAAGAAGGCACCATATCCACGTTTGGTGAGGAGGGGGGCTATGGCACCTACAAACAACCCCCCAATTGATCTCATGGCTGTTCTTCTTCATATCTTTGCTCTCTATCGACGGTCTCCGCCCGTCAATTGGCTGCCTGGTTGTGGAGATCAAAAACCAGTCTTTCTCTCTTCTCCCTCTCTCTCCTGCATAGAGGTAATTCATGTGCAAGAAATCAAGAAGAAGAGGGGCTGAAGGATGCTTGTCCGGCTGTGATCGGATTGCTCCAAGATGAAGAGGAGGCTAAGAAAAGAAGTTCAGCACTAAAGAATGGTTGCTGGTCATTCCGTGGGTTGCTCAGAATAATTATTAAAAAACTCGTAACACGCAAGACACACGGTATGCTCCAATTTTATAAAGAAAATTGCTTGTTTTTGTTATTTCATGGTCCAAATGTTGTTCACATGCAATGAATTTTTGTTTGAACCTTGTTTGCATCATGTTTGAGGGTTGTAACTACAAAAATATAGAACTCGTAATGATTTAGAGCCGTTATTAACTCTTTAAAACTCGTAAAATGTCATTTTCAATGAAAATTAGTGGTTTTTTAATTTTGAGTTGGGAAAAAGGAATGAAAATGGGATAAAATTAGAGAAAATATTAAGTTTCAGTCAAAATAATAAGCCAATACAAATAAATCAGAAAAAACCTATTTTCCATGAATAATACATAGGAAAAAATAGCAAAAATAGAGAAAAATAGGTATTTCGCGCTAAAAAAATATGGAAAAATAAGATTTATGTGCGTGAATGTTTGGCAAGGTTAAAGCATGAGGTTAAGCCTTAGTTTGGCCTCTTCCTTTGTGTTATAGTACATGTTTATTGCTTTTTACATACAAAATTGATACAAAACAACCATTTACACCTATGCAACGTAGCAACACCTAAACGGTGAAGGGGGGATGAAGTTTGTGCGATGATCTAATTGCTGAAAAGATACAAATTTTGATTTTCCTCTTTGTGCATAGAATTTAGGGATCGTTCCATAATTAAATATAGGCGACTAGTAGCATGGAAGTTCCAGTGCTAGTCCCTAAAGCAGTGCAACATGTAACACTTAGTTAAAATTCATGAAAGGGCTGTTTTCCACACCTCACATGGCTATTTTTTAAATCATAAAATGGTTGTGCACAATCGTCATACACCTTACATCAAGCATGTCATGTGGTATCTCTGGGAATGCATTGCAATTGATTGATAAATTTTGACCAACGCTGAGAGGACAGGAAACCAAGTTGTAGGTTTAGACGGGTGCTTCCGTTGGGGAAAGTTTTGTGAGGAAAATCAAAATATCGTGGAACGCTGAATTATGAAAGAGTGGAGTTTGTGCAAATGTTATATGTGTTAGTGACGCATCTTGGGGCTAATCCCCGAGGTGTAGGAGAGTCGCAATGGAGCCGCAGCAATCAGCCGAGAGGTGCTTCCCTATGTGTATATTACGAGGCATTATGCCTATATGTTATGGGATCTCCCTCTGAGGAGAAGGGAAGGTGAACGTTGGACTACATATTGTATACAAATGCAAAATCGTCATAAGCATTTAGTGCAAAGTGAGTTTTAGACGGTCTTGGCCCGCGAGGCCGTGTGTGGTGGGGTTGTCTGTCGTATGCATGAGGTCCGGCTAGTGCCATAGCCAGTGCCTGCCCATTTTAGGTCCCATCAGAGTCAAAGACCTTGATGAACTAAAGTATTTTCTTGGGATTGAGATAGTCTCTATGCCTCAACGTATATGGCTACTATCGAAGTAGTATGTTCATGACATGTTACAGAAGTATGGTATGGTTGAATGCAAGGCTATGGAGACACCTCTTGATCAGAATTTCAAACTGCAAATTGATGTTGGGAATGACATAGAGAATGTGACCATGTATTGACATATGGTGGGCAGCTTGATATACTTGACTATTACCCGTCCTAGCTTATGTTATGCAGTGGGGCTAATTAGTCGGTTCATGCACAAGCCTTGCAAACCACATTTAGATGTAGTCAGGAGGATCATGAGATATGTAAAGGGTACTACAGGTTATGGGTTGTTTTATGCATATGGAAAATCTCTTGACTTGACAGGGTTTACTGATGCTGATTGGGATGGTTGTGCCTATGACAGGAGGTCAACTAGTGGTTATGCATTTGGATTGGGCAACATTATGATTAGTTGGCAGAGTAAGAAACAACCTACTGTTGCATTGTCTAGTACAGAAGCTGAGTACAGAGGAGTTGCCTTAGTGGCTTGCAAAGTAGTTTGGTGGATGAAATTGTTGAAAGACTTGGGAATACAACTGGAAAGTAGAGTGAGATCGCATTGCGATAACCTCAGTAGTGTTATGTTGGCTAGCAATCCTATCTACCATTCTAGGTTCAAACATATTAAGGTTCACTCCCATTTCATCAGAGAAATGGTTCTTACAGGGGTAGATTGACTTGGTTCATGTGAAGACCAAAGACCAGGTAGCAGACATATTTACCAAGTCTCTTGGTAAAGAAAAGTTCATATATTTCAGAAAGCTACTTGGAGTTTATCAGATGGTTTGAGCTTGAGGGGGAGTGTTAGAATATCAAGCTCCCATTACTCTTCAGTTAGTCTATCTTAATGTATGTGACCGACATTAGCTAGATACAACTGTACACATGTGTGACATTCAATAAGTTGGTGTAGTTAGTGACTTAACTACAGTTAGTTTTGGTTAGTCATACCTATGTGTGTAAGTCTCTTTCAGTAAGTATAATGGAAGAAGAACAACAATGAGCTGAGGCTCATCTTCCGCTCCACTCTGTCTCTCTCCCTCTCTTCCAACAGCCTTGATAGCTTCTAATGGATCTTAGTGTGTAGAAAAAAAGAGGGGTGGTAGCACCTTGATAGCTTCTAATGAACCTTAATGTGTAGAAAAAAAGAGGGGTGGTAGCCCCCCCATCATTCCAGTGCACTCGGATGATGGGGGCCTATCCCCGCCCCCCTCTTTTTCTACACACCGCCAATAAACAAATGGTCAAAGATTACTATCCATTGCCATGTATTGATCAGATTTTAGATAAATTAACAAGAAGGGATATCTATTCGTTTATGGAATGCTTTGCCAGCTATAACCAAATGGCTATCCAATGGCGCTTCCCTTCTCTCTCATCTTAGGAATAGATGTTTCTATTTCAACATAAATGACCTCTTTTCCCTTGGTTAATATGGCCTCACTCTTGAGTTGGAGATTATTTTTGCATCTATTCTAGTTTACTCTTATTCCCTACAGAGGATGCATCTAGGTTGCTAGGTCTAGGTAATGAGATATCGGCCTACTTTGTTTGAGCTTGTGCCATGACATTTAGGGGAATAGGTGTGGCATCATTATCAAGTGACTCAACAAAAAAGAGTCCAAGAAGTGGCACAAATGGTACAATTATTGATCTAGTGGAGGGTTTTCGCTTAGGGTGGTCAATGAACAAGTGTGTGACTTCACATTTGAGGCATCTCAAGTCGGCCTTCTCTCTATTTGCTTGCTTCTTTTTAGGAAAGAGGTAGCTATCAAGGTGTGTATAAAAAAAGGGGAGTGGTAGCCTCCCCATCATCTGAGTGCACTTAGATGATGGGGGAGCTGTCACCCCCACTTTTTTGCTACACACCTTGATAAAAAGGGGGTGGCTGCCCCTTTTTCCTACACACTAAGATTCATTAGAAGCTATCAAGGTGTGCGGATGATGGGGGGGATGCCACCCCCCTTTTTTTCTACACACCTGACATGGTAAGGTTCATTAGAAGCTGTCAATGTAAGCTATCAAGGTGTGTAGAAAAAAAGGGGAGTGGCATCCCCCTATCATTTGAGTGTGATCGGATGATGGAGGGGTTACCACCCCCTTTTTTTCTATACATTGAGATTCATTAGAAGCTATCAAGGTGTGTTGAAGAAAAGGGGGGAGGGTAGCCCCCCCATTGTCCGAGTGGGGGGGGGGGGGGAGGGTTGCCACCTACTCGGATGATGGGAGGCTACCAACCCCATTTTTTTCCACACACAAAGGTTCATTAGAAGCTATCAAGGTGTGTAGAAAAAAGGGGGGTAGCTGTCCCTCCATCATCCAAGTGCGATCGAATAATGGGGGGGTTTCCACCCCTTTTTTTGTACATAGTGAGGCTCATTAGAAGCTATCAAGGTGTGTAGAAAAAAAGGGGGTAGCATCCCCCATGGGTGAGCTACCACCCCCCTTTTTTTCTACACACTAAGGTTTATTAAAAGCTATCAAGCTAAGCTATGAAGGTGTGTAGAAAAAAAGGGGGTGGTAGCCCCCCCATCATCCAAGTGCAATCGGATGATGGGGGGTTGCCACCCCTTTTTTTCTACATACTAATGTTTATTAGAAGCCATCAAGGTGTGTAGAAAAAAAGGAGGGTGGTAGTCCCCCCATTGTCCGAATCCCCCACATCATCTGAGTGCACTCGGACAATGGGGGGGCTTCCACCCCCTTTTTTTCTACACACTAAGGTTCATTAGAAGATATCAAGGTGTGTAGAAAAAAGGGGAGTGGTATTTCACCCATCATTCAAGTTCCACCTCCCTTTTTTCTACACACTAAGGTTCATTAGGAGCTATTAAGGTGTAGAAAAAAGGGCAGGTGGTAGGCCCCCATCGTCGGAGGGCACTCGGACAATGGGGGGGCTACTACCCCCCTTTTTTTCTACACACTGAGGTTCATTATAAGCTATCAAGGTGTGTAAAAAAGATGCACTCAAACGATGGGCTAAGGTTCATTATAAGCTATCAAGGTAAGCTATCAAGGTGTGTACAAAAAAAGGGGGTGGCAACCCCCCATCATCCGAGTGTGATCGAATGATAGAGGGGTTGCCACCCCCCTTTTTTCTACACACTAAGGTTCATTGGAAACTATCAAGGTGTGTAGAAAAAAAGGGGGGTGGCAGTGCCCCCATAGTCCGAGTACACTCGGATGATGGGGGGGCTACTACCCCCTTTTTTTCTACACACTAAGGTTCATTAGAAGCTATCAAGATGTGTAGAAAATAAGGGGGGTGCTAGCCCCCCCCATCATTCAAGTGCGATTGGATAATGGGGGGTTTCCAGCCCACCATCCCTTACATTCTATGTAATCCTATATATCACATATTACCATTACATTTTACACCCTATGGCATTTGCTAACATCATTATTCTTACACCATACCTTTCATCCTCATACCTTTATAGTGTGTGTATTAAGTGAGTGGTTATGTGATCCCCTCTCCTTTGAGGGTAAAACTTGTCATGTATCCCAAATAAGAAAAAAATTAGAATGCAAACATTAAAAAATTAGTGGACAATTCTTCAATCAACCATAGTGGTGATATATTAAATACTTACTTTGGTGCTATTGAGATTGTGCACCATATAACTACTTGGAATTTCCTACAATGGTCTCCACTTCTATTCCATTTAACATAAGGACCTTGGTTAGATGTTTACATATATTCTGTGTTAGTGATCAATCACAAGCACAACATGCCCAACTACAATCAACATTTTGAATCATGGTACCAATGGCCATCTCTTGTGCAACTCTATATTGAAGCCTAGCTTGTATCACCATGAATAAAATTCACATGAAAATCTAGTATTTCTTTAACTCTTTGAATAGAATTTTGTATGACCTTTAAAAAATTAAATCTCTTCTTGAAATCCACATCTTTTAGCATATCTTGGTACCAATAGTATGCATGATAAGAGCAAACCAACTAGTTGTGCAAGTTGCATTTCTCACTAAAAAAGTGAATCTTCAAAACTGAGTGGTAAGACTCAATGCTACCATTTATCTCTTGATTTTCATGAGGGATAATTCTTGTAACACATATCCACATTCCTACAATAATAGTACCAATTGGTTTTCATCATGCTCTAGCTTAGTTGGATTCCATATATTAATTGATGATGATGTCTCATTGCTATCTTGCATTTCTTTAACATACTCTGACTGCACTCTTCCAAAATTTGAATTTCCAAGTCAGTCTTGAAGACCGTTAAACTCCTCATCAGTAATCACCAATTCTTTCTCAGCATCCTTTGCCTTATTGAAACAAAGAGAAAGGGCATCCCATGCATCAATAAAATTGTCATCTATAATTTCAGTGTCTAGTTTAAGTAACTTTTCATTGGATTCATTTTTGACATCAATTATGCCATTTGCAACATCAGAAGCCTTTGCAACGATTGCAAAATAATAATCCTCCTTGAGATTAAAGAGTCTTTGGATGTCTAATAGTAGTATGTATTCCTTGTCCCTAATAGGAAAAGTTGGAAGAGAAGGAACAATATAGAAAGAAGGGGAGTCACACACAATATCTACATTTGCATGGCTTTAATCAATAATGGTCTCAACTTTGAATTGGGCAACAAGCATACTATTGTATATAGGGTTACCTATACAAGATGACCATGTATCCTTGAAGTACTTGATGAATGATTCTTCCTCTTGTATTTTTCATAGAACTCTGATAGTAGGGTTTGAGCCTCATCTATCCTAGCATTCTCATGTGAATTAGGTGTTCCTTGCATGTTTATAATGTTACAAAGTTCTCTAAACATATCAACACAAACTTGCCATATACATAGATATATAGGAATACCAAAAACCTCCCTGTGAAAACACAAATGGATAAAACCACTTTGTGGTTAGCCATGATGAGAAAAGACAACAAATGTAATTGTAGAAAGAAACCTTAACGAATAGCATTGATTTCTGCTTGAGCATAATCCACCATAAAAGAATTTGGTTCCCATGAATTGTTTTAGTCCAAGAATCAATTTCTTAATGCAACTAGCCATGATGTAACTAATGTGGTCCAAGAAGAGGATGTAATGGTCCATGCCACTGGCACTCCATTGTGAAAATGATCAAACCTGAATGCAAGGTTTTGATCTTAGTATGTTTAAGAGTGAGAAATTCATAAAGATAGAAGAAAAGGAGATAAAATTAAGTATGGTGACTAAAGAAGACCCTCTTGATTGTATTCCTATATTTCCTACCTACCTTATTAATAAAAAATATACATATTGATCAATGATATTCAATAAATTTTTTACTTTAGAGAAGATTATTGCTTAGGTATTCTAGTAGCATGGTAAACTGACAAGGATTTCACAAGTTATAAACCATGCCCACTAGAGCAAGTCTAGATGTTGAGGGTAAGAATTTTCAAGATATCTCCATAGCCTTACATTCATTTATTGATTAAATTATGGAATATGAAAATAAGGGGCTACCCATAGAAAAATAATTACTAGAGATCCTTAAAAGACTTGGCATTGAGGAAATAGGGTATAAAGAAACATTGAAGCCTCCATCAGAGGAGAAGCCAAAGATCTCAATAAACCTTCACGATGAGAGCTTGCTTAAAGATTATGAAAACCTAAATGTATAAAAGATATTTTCAAGAACTTCATAGACTTAATGCTAGAGTTTTATTGTGCTTAATGGATAAATGACTTTCAGATTTTCGTCTATTGACAAATAAAACTTTTTTGGTTCTTATGCGAATTGAAATTGAAGACCTTAATAGCTTTATTAGAAGAGCCAAGGGCTCTAGGCCATTGAAGCTTGGGAAAAGTGGCCTTGGCCACTATACTAGAAGCTTGAATAATCAAACTATTGTAATTTATCATAACAAATTCCCAAGCTCTCCAAGTTTACCAATGATTGCTTTAAAAGCTATTTTCAAAGCCATTGGATTTGAAAATTTTAACATATGAGTGAAGAAGATAGTTTTGGTGGAGAAGGAAGAAGTCATAACGATTTTTTGCTACATGGCTAGTTACAGTGGGTCTAAAGCTAGATACTTTTGGAGTTGTTAGCTTCTATTTACTCTCCCACGTAGAAGATGTATATTGGGGATAAAGGTGCATGTGCCTAGCCGCTAGTGTATTACTACATTGACAATACTCACACCTACACACTGCAGGTGGTAGAGGCGCCTCGCCCATCACTGTCACTTCATTCTTTATTCTTTCAATGACATTTGAATAAAGGGAAGACCGGTCGCACATTGTGATTGTTGGAGTTCCCACATCTTGAGTCTCTCTTTCTCTCTTGCTCTCTTTCTCCATCCACCATAGCTCACATCTCTCTTGCTTCCGCTTGCTCCTGCTTCCACTTAGGCTTCTCCCTTTCATTGTAAAATATTTGAAGCTTCTTCCATGCTACAAAAAGCATGTGTTTTTGAAATGTAGAGATAACTGAATATTCCTCTATATAACGGAATTAGACTAAAGGATGTTAAAGAGTCAATGATTTTTTGAAATCCATATTTTTCTCTTTTTTTAGTTTCTAACCATTTTGAAAATCTTTACTTTACACAAGAGTTTATATATTTCTATTTTCTTTTTCAGGTAAGCATTTGTATGGTTTTTGCCAAAGATGATGTATTGCATGATGTGGTTGTGCCTTTAAGCTTAAATGTATACCAAATTTGTTTATAGAACCATTGAAAGAACTCTAATGATCTATTTGCTTTGACTCTTTCTCATCTATGTCTTGTGTGTCTGAAGTATTTTGTTCTTGCTTGATAATATGATTTTTCCATGCCTTGGGTTGACCAAATAGATAGACTTCCATATTGTTTAATGAAATATGGAGCATAGTTGTATATAATATATTGCATACTTAAAAAATAAAGAGAGCTAGTTAAAAATCTTATATAAGCTGGATAATGAAGAAACATAACTATATAGTGAGTGAAGTTTTAATTGCCCTAAGTTTTTGTCATCGCCTTTTTGAAAGGGTTCAATTGGTCTTTGAAGTCTTTGAGTTCATAATCTTTTCAATCTATTTTATCACAATTCAAAAAAACATTTTATCTAGTGTTTTCTAAACTTTGACTTTTTTGTTCCAAGCCTCTCCATTATTAGCATGATCCCTAAATGCATTATATAAGAGTTTCAATTGATTGTATTTAATGGTTGAACCCCCATTTCTAGAGTTTATATTGCCAAGTTTTCAATGAAAGCCTAAGAATCTTCTAGCCTTCACCCCACCAATAGATAACTTTTTGGGAACACAATTTTCATCCCCCTTTCATCCTTAGAATTTTGAGGAACTAGTTCAATAACAACATTACCTCCACAAAAAACTAATTGTATAGATAGCTCAGAATCCAAAGAATAATACTTAATGAAGGAATCCAAACATTGTCTCTTTAATTTTTTTAATTTTTTCTTCTCAAGAATATTCTTTGGGACTATTGATGAGGGCAACACACGGAGATGCCTTTGAAGCAGCTCTGTTATATTCAATATTTCTTAAGTATAAAGGTATACCTTGCTACTTGGATTCTTTTACAGCAATAACCCCCTCCTCATATGAGATTCTCAATATTCTTGAGAGTACTTTGTCGATTTTAAAGGCCTAAAATAGTTTGTTTTCATTGATATGCTTTGATGTGTTTCTCCAATGAATGATTCTTATATGTCTTATATCAAGATAAAATTTGTTTAATTTTCTAATTTTAAGGTAACTTAAAAGAACCCACATTTCAAAAAGTCACATCAAGGTGCTGAAAGCAATGAAAATGAAGCCAAAGGACATCATTATCAAGGACAAACCTTTTGGCTTGAATATCCTTGTAAGTATAAGTTTAGAGGTCCCTTTTCACCTTTTTGCTAGAGGTAGATAAAGTTTGGTTGAATTATTAGAGGAGCCAATGTTACATTAGACTACACATAACAATATTCTATTGATCTATGCACTCACCTTGACATTAGTAAATGCTAATTAAAAGACTTGTTTGTCCTCAAAATTAGTCATAATGGTATCTTCACTTTATTCTTATACTCCCATAAAGATGGATTGGCCTTTAAGGAGAAGGCTTTTACGACAAAGGCCACTGGCTAATGGTCATGTGGGTAAGTGAATATAACAAAGAATGGGGGTGCCATTCATTGTATCCACAAAACTCTCTTATGCTTTTCTCTTTATGAATCCTCTTTTTCTCCATAGCTTCTATCAACAACTTCACTAGCACAAGTCAAGTGAATACCATTTTGTTTTAGCTACTCATGAAAATAGAGCATTTTTTATGATTGCCCCATCTCCATCATGCTCTCTCTTCCCGTGTCTTGAAAAAAATATCTAAGTGATTTTCATACCAATAACACCCTAATACTTTTGAATGGTGAAGTTGTACCATCTAATTAAACCCATTGTTTGTAAAGTTGGGCCCTTGATTTCTCAACCATTAAGCATATAACAAAAAGGTATCCTAGATAAATAAGATATCATATTATTTCTCATCTAATATTTAAAAAGTACATGATCTTCTTTATTGCACACAATGTGATGTAGAAATAAGTAATCATGACAATGATAGTAACCTACTTAGTGTACCTATGCATTGATTGGATTTCATTTTTCTCCTTGAAGGAGTAGCTCTCCATGAAGTCTATGATAGAGTCCACCATCTCATCTGGAAATGCAGTTCTTACACTATTGTACTTGCCACCTAAATATGAATTTGAAATACTTCTAGTGGTCACGGTACACTCAGAAAAGTTCTATAGGCAACATTTTCTTCTAAACAATGTCTTCCATAGTGCTCTTCCTACCTTCATTTTCTAATCCACCAATACCCCCTATACTTTAATAGATCTTGATAGATACTTTCTTACTATGCTCAATATCTCTTATTGGACAAAACTAAAATTTACTTATACCACATGCATTAATGCTCCCATTGTAGTGATAAATACTATTATTAGAAGGAATAGGACAAATGATAGACTCCAAAATAATGTGATACTATTACTTGTATTTTGGGATAAAACATATCCATTATTGACAACTTCATCATGATAATGGCAAAAAAACTAGTTGTGTGTACAACAATTATCATGAAGATCAAAACTTTGAGTCCACGTGTAGTTTACAATCCCTTTAAGGAAAATCAAATGTACAGACACAATATAGCAACATGTGTAGTGATTCCTCAATTTCTAGATAAATAACAATTTCAAAGACTCAAAACAATATTGAGAAATATGAATATTTGTGTACTTTGCCTTTAATCAAATATAGAGTTCAACCTGCAACATACAAGTACAATACTATTGGCAAATAAAATTAGTGGCAATCAATTCTGGATCAATAGATATTCAAGAGATGTAGTTGATGTGTTCAATGTTGATGTGCATCCTATTGTAGTAGAAGATGTGCTTCAAAACTCCATAATCTCTTTTTCTCTACTCCTCCCCTCTCTCTTCTCTAATAGGAAGACCCCCTACTTTTGGACTAAGTAGCTCCTTTGCTTCTCTTTAAGATAACCCCTTAAGTAGGGCCTATCCTTGCTACAAGAAGAAGGCCCCTTTCTTCAAGAAATGTAACCTAATTGAGTAGATTTGAATACAAGAGAAATGATTAAACAATAATAGTGTACCTTGAGAGAATAGTGGATATTAATCTTGAGCTTCTTGAACTTCATGAGCACTTATGGATGTCTTCCATCCTCACAAGCCTTGAGGAGGTGGTTTTGATATCTCATGAACAATTATGAAGGATATGAGAAAGAGCCATTCATAGTAAGAGCGTATGCAAGAAAGATGAATGAATTATAGTTGAGCAAGTACATGAATGTGTGGATTTTCAATTTGCACACTCTCCCTTCCCTTTGCATATGGGATACATTTCATACATTGTAGGTAGCCTTTTTGGTGCCAACTCATCCACCCTTATCCATCCACACATCTATCCATTCTCTTAGACCTAGTTCACATGCATACACATCAAATATGATAACAGTTCTCTAACCCAACAATAGCTATTGATAGTGCCTCCCATGATGACTTAACCATAGCAACAATGGACTCAAATTATTTCCCCAATGGAAAATCACTAACAATAGTGGAACCCTACCAGCTAGAACTAGTAATAGCCAATCCAACCAAGAGCTCTGAACTAGAACTAGAATAGAACCCCTTATGCATTTACCCAATTGGTCTATCTCATGATCATGGGAGACACCTCAAAATCCCACTGCAAGTACATTTGGAGGAGAAAGTTTGAAGGACTAATGTCTAACTTAGTGGCAAATATCAAGAAAAAATTAATGGATGTGATAATAGAGTAGTTGCAAACTTTGGAAGTGAGCACTACTAGCATATCTAATCCAATAAGGGTGGCCAAAGACATCATAAGGTCTAATGCCTAGTATAAGCCATTGAATATACTAAAAAACCCAACATTGCTAGAGGTTTTTGCTCATATTTCCTAAGGAAGAACTTGAGGATATTTGCTAGGCTATGGAGGTTGTGCCTCCCCATCTAGGTACTTGAACATGCCATTTAGAATAGAGTACTCTTTCTCTTGTGGTGCCAGGAAGATTGCAAGCTATCTGAGCAAAAATTAACTGGTTGTTGTTGGAGCTATTTGAGCTCTAAATTGGACAAGTACAAGTGGTCATATATATGTATGTCTCATACACATACTTGGGAACAAAGCACATGTATTGGTTGAGAATGCAATAGTGTTTATTGCTACAAATTTTCAATAAAAATTGGGTGCACTATAGGTCATTGAAGTGCATTGCCTCTACTAGCATTTTGGGGTGATTGACTTTACACATCAAATCTTGTTTTGCAAAGCTGAACACAGGAGAGAAGGATACTGTCACCAAGATAGTAGGTGAGAAGCTAGACTACAACAACTTTGTGTTATGGAAGTTCAGGATGTAAAAATTTTTGATTGGAGGAGGCTATTGGGATCTAGTCACATGTCTTGAAGATGAGCCCAAGCTACCGGAGGATAGACCTCCAACACAAGATCAATTAAAGCACATAAGACATGGTTGGAAAAGGCTAGCAAGGTCTTGCATTGGCTGTCCTTATGTGTGTCAGACACAAAAGCTATGAAAATTGCAAACTATACGTCACCAAAAGCCGCTTGGGACTTATTGATGAATAATTATGGGCATGTCACTCATGCAAGAAAGACACAATTGAAGAAAAAATTTAGCCACATATCTAGGAATGGAAGGTCTATTGAAGCCTATGTGAGTGAGATTAGAAACATTATAGAACAACTAGGCTTAATTGGAGCAGAAGTTGAGGATGATGATTTGGTGGCCACTGCCCTCCATGGTCTTGGAGAGGAGTACAAGCAGTTTGACACTTCCATTTCAGTGTGTCAGGAGCAACCTGACTTTGATGAACTTGTGGCACTTCTTTTGCATGAAGAAGTAAAGCTTGGACTCAATAAAATTTCCAATGGGTCTAAAAACAATAGTAGGGACAATGTCTTCTACTCAAATCAAAGGGGTAGAGGTGGAAGAGGAAGGTCAAACTTTAAAGGAAGAGGGGTTGGAAATGCATATGCAGCCCGTGGACAGCAAGGGGTTGGATGGAAAAATAGGCAGCCTCAAACAAATAGAGGTGCCTCTAATGCTCATGGAAGAGGGGGTTACTCATCTAGAGGAAGAGGCACTTAGCAACAGTCCCAAATGAGTCGTGGACAGCAATTAAATGCAAATAAGGATTGTCACTATTGTGGAAAATATGGGCATGTAGCTAAAGATTGCTACAAGAAGCAGAATGATCAGAGAGAAAGAGGAAGGCAACATGGTAATTATTCCTCTTTTAGTGGTATGCAGGAGGATGACAGGTTGTTTGCTATGCAACATGTGAAGAAGGGGCTGCCTACACAAGGCAAAGCAGATGATGTATGGTATATAGACTTAGGGGCATCTAACCACACGACTCCTCATGGAGAGTGGTTTGACACATTGGTAGAAGGTGCTCATGGATATGTTTGCACAGGGGATGATACACATCATGACATTAAGCAAATAGGTACTATTCCTTTGATGATGCATGGTGACAAGAAAAAGAGTCTCTATGATGTGTTACATGTACCCTCCATAACCAAAAACTTGATTCTTGTGGGACAAATGGCCAAAAAGAATCTACAAGTTAGATTCAATAGAGATGGATGCTACTTTGAAGAGTATGGTCAAGGATACAAACTCATTGCTAAAGGCAAAAGAAATGGCAGGATGTTTACATTGGATGCAATAACTCTAGCATTGAATGCTGCTCTGTACTCACATGACAATGCTGCAATAAGGGTCATTGAGATATGGCATAAAAGGATTGGTCATGTAAATGTTCAAAAACTGAAGAATATGCAACATAAGAAAGTTGTACTTGGACTCCCTAAGTTCAAGCATGTGGAATTGGGACATATATGTCAATCATGTCAATTTGGGAAGCAATCAAGGCTTCCATTTATGAGGCATGTAAGCACTACTACTAGGCCATTACAGCTTGTACATTCTGATGTATAGGGACCCTCACAGAATGCATCTCTTTGGGGGATCATGTTACAATGTGTCATTCATAAATGACTATAGTAGGTACACATGGTTGTAAGTGTTGAAGCACAAGAGTGGCATTATGGATGCTTTTCAGGACTTCAAGAGACATGTGGAGAAAGAATTGGCTTTCTACATCTCATGCTTGAGATTTGATAGTGGTGGAGAATATGTCTCTAAAGACTTTGTTCACTTCTTGGCAGCCCATGGGATAAAGAGGCAATTGACATGCATGCACACACCACAATAAAATGGTGTGGAAAAAAGGAAAATTAGGGTGATCATGGAATTAGCTAGAGCTATGTTGAATGAGAAGAGCCTACCAAATGCATATTGGGCAAAGGCTGTAATGATTGGTACTTGGTTATTGCAAAAGAAATATGCACAAGACATGTTAACTAAGTATGGTATGTGGATTGCAAGTCTTTGAGCACTCCATTGGAGCAAAATGTTAAGCTACTTGTAGATGTTGGACATGAGATTGAGAATGCCACTATGTATAAACAAATGGTGGGTAGCCTGATTTACCTTACCATTACTAGACCGGATTAGCCAATTCATCTAGAAGCCTATGAAGCCTCACTTGGATTCAGCGATGATGATATTGAGATATGTGAAGCCTATATCATATAATGGTCTATTATATGAGCATGGTAAGCCTTTGGAGCTTACAAGATATATAGATGTTGACTCTGTAGGAAGTGCCTATGATAGGAGATCTACTAGTGGGTATGCATTTTCCCTTGGTAGTAGTATGGTCAGCTAGAGCAGTAAGAAGCAACCTACAGTTGCTCTCTCTAGTACTGAGGCAGAGTATAGAGGTGTTGCACTAGCTGCATGTGAGGCAGCATGGCTCATGAAGCTTCTTGATGATTTGGGCATTGTAGGAAGTCAGGCATGTCACACTCTATTGTGACAACATGAGTAGTGTACTCCTAGCGAGTAATCCTTTTTATCATGCTAGGACTAAGCACATTGAGGTACACTATCACTTTATTAGAGAAAAAGTGATTGCAGGTGACATTGATTTGGTCCATGTGAGGACAAAAGACCAAGTTGCAGATATCTTTACCAAGTCATTGGGTAAAGATAAGTTTGTGCATTTCAGAGAGCTACTTGGAGTGAAGTATCACACTTGAGCTTGAGGGGGAGTGTTAAGAGTCAAGCTCATAAACCTTGGTTCAGTTGTCTACCTTAGTTGAATAAGGTTGGGTCATACTAACTCAACCATGGTTCTATCTAGGTTACTTTGATTTTGTATGTTTTGGTGTGTGGTACTTACAGTTTATTGTGGAAGATAATGGATTGAAGAGGGACCATGGTTGCTACCCTTCTGACCCATCTCTCTCTCTCTCTCTCTCTCTCTCTCTCTCTCTCTCTCTCTCTCTCTCTCTCTCTCTCTCTCTCTCTCTCTCTCTCTCTTATTTCTTTCAAGACCGTGCAAAGTAGAGCATGCCAGTGCCATAGAAGGATATAGAGATAGTCTAGGAGGCATGACTAGAGGTCCAAGAGATTGAAGAAGTAAAGATGATTCTAGCCTTGGTGTGAATGATTTACACCACTTGCATTCTTGAAGAATGGAGGAAAATGAAAATGGTTGTCGCCACATTTCCCAAGTCAACAAGAAAGCCAATGGAATTAGTTAACTAGTATGACTTGATCAAGGACTTGGACATATTCTAGCTTAATTTAAGATTTCGTCTAGTTGTTGATGCTATCTCCCATTTTCCACAAAAGGCTCAAAAGTATTCTATTTAGAAGATATGGACTAAGGATTCCCAACACAACATCTGCATTCAATTCCAATAAAGCTCCAAAGCTTGTTTTTTATTGGGAAAGAAGTAGAAGTGGCCAATGCCTTCCTAGATCTAGGCACCTCAGAGATTAGTGTATGGATACAAGCAAGCTTCATTGTAGATGCATTAATAGATGGAGGGTTCTAAGTGAATATAATAACTGATGTGACAATGAAAGATTTGGGACTCCAAGGCATGCAACCTATTCAGTGGTTCATTAGAGTAGCAGATTAAGGTAGAATCAAGCACTTAGGTATTCTTCATATGTCAAGACCACCCTTGCTGGATGTGATTACTAGCTTATTTGGTGGTGAATACAAACTCTTATGGGACCTCTTATTCCCTATTGCTATTGAGAAGACCATGGCCATTTGAAACATGAGCAAGAATTGATTGATTCAAGGGAACAACCCTAGGCAAGGGAACCAATAAAGTTTTGTTGAAGCTATATGGTTTGCGAAAAGAAAATAGATCCACTTCCCTAGAAGTCTCTTTTGAATCCTCTAAAGAAACTACAAAAGGAACACTAGCTGAAGAAGAAGCCATAAAACAAATATTTTCAAAGAAAAAGAAGGCACAATCCCTAATAGTAAGCATTATGAGTCAACTCCCTAAGGAAGCAAAGTTGCTATCAATGGGTTAATACCTCTTGCCTGAGCTAGAAGTAACCTCTAAAATTAGTTCTAACAATGAGGTAGAAGCATAGGTGTATTTTTATCCTTGTTATATTGCCACATTGGACTCATTGACAACAAAAGACTTTGAAGCAAAGAGCCTATTTATCTCCTATAGAGCCCTTTTAGAATTAAAAAACAATCTAAAGAGGAAGATAATGCAAGCGATGAGTAACATTATGAAAGCAAAGTGGAAGAATCAATATAATCAAATGAGAGTAAAAATGATGATATAGCCATAGAGGCCTTAGAGGATGAAGATCTCATGTTATTGAATGGAATGAAGTTGGTACCCTTTGGATGGATTAATAAAGCTTATCATATACAATAGATGCATAAACAACAAATCAAGCAAACAAAGATTTCCTTCACTAGTGGCTCTTGTTTCCCTAGTCTGCCTTTCTAATGAAAATATAATGATGATATGCCATACAAATAAGAAATAGTGCCACCAAAGAAAAGCAACTCTCAGATGATCCTTGTTATGTGATATTCCTGGATGCATCCTTAGAAGATAAAACTTTGAGTCAAGAAGTGATTATTTAAAAAAAAAAACCCTTATACCATTTTAATGTCCAACAATATTCGATGAGTTACAATTGAAGGAAGAAGAAGCTAGCTTAAGTAGAGCATTTGAAGAAGAGGAAACTCTCTTGAAGGAGTTTGTGTCCATGGGACCTTCATCTAAGAAGTGAAAGGTAAAAAGCACTTGATCTTTATTGATGTAGATGGGATTGAATGTTATGTCAAAGTGGATAAAAGTCTTCTTGATGAGGATTTATTGGTCCTACATGACCTATTGAAGGAGAATTTGGACGTGTTTGGTTGGTCCTATAAGGATATGAAGGGGATTCACCCCATACTGTGTCACCATTACATTGATCCAGGGCTTGATGCCAAGAATGTCTAACAAGGTCAAAGGCTTATGAATGGCAACTATTCCATCTTGGTCAAAATAGAGTTATTGAAGCTTTTAGAAGCCGAATTTATCTATCTATAGTGGCTAACAATGAATGGGTTTTCCTTGTCATGGTCGTATCTAGAAGAATGGGAAGATCCAAATCTATGTGGACTTTTGAAAGCTAAATTTCATGACAAAGAAGGACCATTTTCCTATTCATTTCACAGACCAATTGTTGGACATAGTGGTAGGACATGAGTTATATTCCTTACTAAATGGATTTACTGGATATAATTAGGTGTTGATTTGTGGAAGACATAGTGGTAGGACATGAGTTATATTCCTTACTAAATGGATTTACTGGATACAATTAGGTGCTGATTTGTGGAAGAAGTTTATGTGAATCATGAGGCTCTATCATTCTTTGATGAATGAGGGTGATGTGAAATGTTGCATGATGAGGTGGCTTCTCTTATTCCAAGAGTTTGATTTCAAAGTGGTTACAAAGCCTAGTCCTTCTCATGTACTAGCTGATTATCTATCATGGATCCCTCAAAGTAAGATGAGGAATTGAATGATTGAAGCTTCCTAATGCTTCCATGTTTTTAGTGGAGACTATTACCCCATGTTACACTAATATTGTCAACCTCTTGGATAAATAGCAACACCCTTTTGGGCTCTTGAGTTGAGAAAAAAAGAAGTTTTTTTTGGAATCCACTCCCTACACCATGCTAGGTGATGTGCTATACAAGAAAGGTAAGGATAAAGTATTGAAGAGATTGTTGAGATATCGAGCTCCACTCGTGATATGCCAGGGTGACCGTTGTGCATTTATGTCACCGATTTGTCAGTTGCAGATGCAGTTGGTACACCGCCCATGAATAATAGCTACATGATAGCTATCCCTATCTACTCTAGTTCGTGGCTCAGTTAGTATGCCACCTTAGTTAGTTGAGTTTGGTTTGAGACCCATATATAGGGTTCTTCTATTTCCTTGTACTAGAGTTCTTTGGGCTGACACAACTAAGAAGAGAAAAACTGTTTTTATCCTCCACCTGTTTGTGTATTCCCCCATTGTGCAAGCAAGAAAGCTACAAGTGAGACTCCTTCCTTCTCTCCCACAATCTTGACATGGTATCAGAGCCTTGTTTGTGGTAAGGAGCTCAAGAAAGCAAGCCAAGCTCGCAGTGTTCTGGTAAGAGGAGCAGTGTTGCTTTCATTTTCTATTTTGGGAGCAGATCTGCACAGCCGAAAATTGCAAGAGTGCATTGTCTCAGGTTGAGATGCCCTTTGCGGTGAAGCAAGAGGGCAGTATATGTTGCGGGAGAGGGCTATAGCCCTTGGCGACGGTGTTTTTTTGATTTGAGGACATTTCGGGGCCTGTTTTAGAGGCGGAAGTTTTCTGCACGCACTCAGGAAATGATGCAAAATCGTCACTAGGAAGTGACTGTGTGGTCAAATACCACTTTCGTCAGTTTTGCAGATTTGCCCTTGTGAGGCTGAAGCTGTGTTCTTTCTAGTGACAGAATTTTTTGCAGTGTTCTGTAATGGCGTCTGATTCTCTTTCACAGATTGTCATTGAAAAGCTTGACAATAACAACTTCCAAGCATGGAAGTTTAGAATGATGAATTTCCTTATGGGAAAAGGATATTGGGAATTTGTTCCAGGAAATGAAGACGAACAAGTTCTTCCTGATGTTCCCAATCAACAGCAAATGCAGGCATTTAAAGCATGGCATGAGAGAGCTAGGAAAGTTATGTACTGGCTGTCTATCATCATTTCAGACTCTATGATTGTGCATATTCAAGATGCAAGTACGCCAAAGGAGGCATGGGATACTTTGTCAAAAATGTATAGCACAAATACGCAAGCCAGGAAAATACAGCTCAAGCAAGAGTTGCACAATGTGCAAAGAGAAAGTATGAGCATCAATGACTACCACATGAAGGTGAAGAAGATTGCAGATGCACTTGCTTCCATTGGGTCGCCAGTGGAAGATGATGATTTAGTTTCTGTGACCTTGAATGGTCTAGGAAAGGATTATGCACAGTTTTGAACATCCATTTCCGTCCGTGAAAGATTTCTTGATTTTGAGGAGTTGATTGCTCTTCTAATTTCTGAGGAGCAGAGAAATGGTGGTGCATCTTTTTCAGGAGGAACTTCAAAAGAAGCTGTCTTCTACTCAAATGCTGGAAGAGGTAGAGGTAGAGGTAGAGGGGGCCGATTTGGAGGCCGTGGTAGAAATCAGAATATGCAGCAAACTCAAGAAAACCAGTCCTATGGAGGAGGACGTGGTAACTCTAGAGGCAGGGGGAGCCAAAGAGGTCGTGGTGGATGGCAAAGAGGCCAAAATGCAAACAGTAATGTTGAATGCTACTACTGTGGTAAAATGGGTCATATGGCTAAAGACTGCTATAAAAAGCAGAATGACATCATGAATGGAAAACTGCAACAAGGGAATTATGCATCTTCTATTAGACAGGGTGATGACAGAAATGAGCATTTGTTTATGGTGTAGCACATGAACAATTCTGTGACAAGTGCAGAAGAAAGCAATGATGTATGGTATGTTGACTCAGGTGCATCAAACCACATGACGGGTCATGCAGAATGGATGGAGGATGCAAGGAAAATGGAAAAACCAAGATTTATGGAGACTGGTGATGATACTGCACATCCTATTATGCAGATTGGAAAGATTCCCGTGTCTATGCAGGATGGGAAAAAGAAATACCTGTCCGATGTATTTCATGTCCCGAATATCACCAAGAATCAGGTTTCTGTTGGTCAAATGGTTGAGCAGGGCTTGCAGGTTAGATTTAATCCTCATGGATGCTTTGTTGAGGATATGAAAAATAAAGGTCGCTTGATAGCAAAAGGAAAGAAGAAGGGCAGGATGTTTACGTTGGATGCAGACATGTCTGAATTGAGTGCAGCAATGTTTGCACATGGGACCGGTGTAGTTGCAGATATTGATATCTGGCATAAACGCATTGGTCATGTTAATGTACAATGACTTAAATCAATGCAGGCCCAAAATATTGTTGCAGGATTGCCTAAATTCAAGGTTGCAGAAATGCATAAGGTATGTGAAGCCTGCCAATTTGGAAAACAGGCAAGGAAACCATTTCCTAGACATGTTCAAGAGAGTGAGAAGCCATTGGAATTAATCCACTCTGATGTGTGGACTACTAAAGCTGCATCTCTTGGAGACTGTCATTATTTTGTCACTTTTATTGATGACTATAGCAGAAAAGTTTGGGTGTATTTTATGAAAAAGAAAAGTGAAGTTTTTGGACATTTCAAAACTCTTAAAGCTATGGTTGAAAAAGAAACAGGCCTGCAAATAGAATGCCTAAGGTCAGATGGAGGGGGAGAGTACCTCTCAAATGAGTTTGCAAGGTTCTTGCAGGAGCATGGCATAAAGCAGCAATATTCATGTAGTCATATCCCACAACAAAATGGAATTGCAGAAAGAAAAAACAGGCATATTGGAGAGGTATCTCGTGCCATGCTCAATGAAAAAGACCTGCCAGATTTTTATTGGGCTGAGGCAGTTGCTACAGCAGTCTACATAATGAACAGGACTCCCACTGCAGCAATACATGGGATGACTCGAGAGGAGAGGTATACTGGTAGGAAACCAGATATTTCTCATTTGAAAATTTTTGGTTGCATTGCCTATGTACATGTGCCAGATGAGTTGAGATCCAAGTTGGATCCAAAAGCTGAGAAGTGCATCTTTATTGGTTACTCTCTGTAGCAAAAAGGGTATAGATGCTATAGCCCTTCTACTCGTAAGTTTACAGTGAGCAGAGATGTTGTTTTTGATGAGATGAGTAGCTGGTATAAACCAGTAAATGTGATTGATGATGTAGATGCACAAAATGGTAATGCTGCACAGAATTCACAGCAGCAGTCACAAAATATTAGTGGACATGGAGCAACCTCTAGCCGTGGTTCACATTCTTCGCCATGGACAGGCAGATTGAGATCAGGAGAATCTTCTCAAAGCAATGCAGATAGTGGTATGCAGGTATCACGAAAAGGAAAAGAGAAGGTTGATCAGCCCATGTTTGATGTGAATGCAGGTCACTCTTATGTGGATGGTGAATCCAGTGGCTCAGAACAGAGCATTGATGATGAGTTGGATATTCCTTCTATTGTTACACCTGGAGTAAGGAAGACCAGGGATGTTTTGAGAGCACCTGGGAGTGAACCTATTTTGCGCAGGTCTACAAGAGCTAGGTATCCTGTGGATAGGCTGAAATATGATGGATTTACAGCCATTCACTATGAATATATGGTGAAAGTGATACAGGAACCAAAACCCACTTCTTTTGAGCAAGCCATGGGAAAAGAAAAATGGGAGAAAGCCATAGATGAAGAAATGGATGCCTTGGAAGCAAATGCTACATGGGAATTGGTACCTTTGCCTAAAGGTAAGAATGCAATTGGCTGTAAGTGGGTTTATAAGGTGAAGCACAATGCAGATGGTTCTGTGAATAGATACAAGGCAAGATTAGTAGTCAAGGGGTATGCACAAACATATGGCATTGACTATGAAAAAACATTCAGTCCGGTTGCAAGGATGGCAACCGTAAGAGCAGTCATTGCTATGGTTGCATCAAAGGGATGGTCTTTACATTAGATGGATGTAAAGAATGCTTTCTTGCATGGTGATTTGGAAGAAGAGGTCTATATGGAGTAGCCACCAGGTTATGTGCATGCTGTTCATCCTGAGTTTGTTTGCAAGTTGAAGAAAGCCTTGTATGGCTTGAAGCAAGCACCTAGAGCATGGTCTGACAAGATAGGACAGTATCTTGTCACTATTGGCTTTCAGATTTCCAAGGCAGATTTCTCACTTTATGTGAGAAAAACAGAGAAAGGTATTATGCTACTTGTCATTTATGTTGATGATTTGATTATGACAGGTGATAGTGATGAAGATATCCTTCATGTGAAAATGCTATTGAAGCAGAAGTTTGAGATGAAGGATTTGGGAGAGCTGCGTTATTTCTTGGGCATTGAGGTGATTAGATCACCAAGTGGGATACAGCTCTTGCAGAGGCAGTATGGATTGGACATGCTGTCCAAATATGGAATGACAGGCTGTAAGCCTATTTCAGTTCCTTTGGAGCAGAATGTGAAGCTAAGCACAGATGCAGGTGAGCTTCTAGAAGACCCTACTATGTACACACGCATAGTAGGAAGCTTATTTATATGACTATTACCAGGCCAAATTTGAGCTATGATGTTGGATTGGTAAGTCAGTCTATGCAGGCTCCAAGGAAACCACATTTGGATGCGGCTAGATGCATACTCAGGTATGTGAAGTCCACACTGCAGTATGGACTATTTTGTGAGATTGGGGTTCAGATACAGTTGCATGGATACACTGATGCTGATTGGGCTGGTAGCATTTCTGATAGAAGATCTACCAGTGGATATGTGTTCTCTTTTGGGAGTGCTGCAATCACTTGGAGCAACAAGAAACAACCTACAGTTGCCTTGTCCAGCACAGAGGCTGAGTACAGGGGTGCAGCAATGGCTGCATGTGAGGTAGCTTGGTTGCATAAGCTACTTTATGATATGCATAAGTCTACAGATGGGCCAACATGAGTAGTATACACTTGGCAAATAACCCAGTCTATCATGCTAGAACAAAGCACATTGAGGTGCATTATCACTATGTGCAGGAGAGGGTTTTACTAGGTATTATTGATCTAGTTTATGTTAGCAGAGAGGATCAGGTAGCTGACATATTTACGAAGGCATTGGGCGCAGAGAAGCTGCACAAGTTTAGAGACCTGCTTGGTGTGCATGAATTGGGATTGAGCTCGAGGGGGAGTGTTGAGATATCGAGCTCCACTCGTGATATGCCAGGGTGACCGTTGTGCATTTATGTCACCGATTTGTCAGTTGCAGATGCGGTTGGTACACCGCCCATGAATAATAGCTACATGATAGCTATCCCTATCTACTCTAGTTCGTGGCTCAGTTAGTATGCCACCTTAGTTAGTTGAGTTTGGTTTGAGACCCATATATAGGGTTCTTCTATTTCCTTGTACTAGAGTTCTTTTGGCTTACACAACTAAGAAGAGAAAAATTGTTTTCATCCTCCACCTGTGTGTGTATTCCCCCATTGTGCAAGCAAGAAAGCTACAAGTGAGACTTCTTCCTTCTCTCCCACGATCTTGACAGAGATGTGTCATAGATTTTTGTGAAAGCTTGCCATAATGAGACATGTGGTGGACACTTTGTAGGGTACATGATAGCCAGAAAGGCTCAATATACATATGTCTATAATGAAGAATATGACATCATTGTAGAGAGGGGGGATGTATAAAATTGAGTGGGAAACATGTCCATTATCATTTTGCCAATTAACCAAATCTTATTCTTGAAACTTCCTTGTGTAGTACATCTAAATGTCTTGTATTAAAAAGATTGTTGATATATAAAGAAGATATGTATCTTGATAGATAGAGAAGAAAAGTGTTTGAAATTTTTATAGTAAAGGGATTGTTTGGATTCCTAAAGTAGAGAAAGCTTCTTGCAAGGGCAATAAGCTAGACTCATATGACTAATGGTAGTTATCCAAAGTATCATTGGTACAAAGGGTTATAAGATTATGAATTTTAACCTACTAGTATGCTCCTATTGAGTTACGAATAAGAGATGTAACTCCCATGAGAAGTAAATTTTTCCTTGACAAAGGTAGTATGCTCAAACATGCACTTGCTGTGAGTTTGATTTCCTATTGTAACCCTTTCAATAACTAAAGAGAATTGATTACCAATGAGTATTCCTCAATTGCAAGTGCCATTGTATTACACCTCATTGCATTGCATCCATAGATTGGTAGTTCCCCCAAAGAAACTAGGTTATAATATATTTTTCTAAGGATGAATCTAAAAGGGACCTAGCAATCAATAGATTAAATTAAGTGAAAAGGTAGATGCTTCGTGATTCCATAAGGAAGTGACTATGCATGGTTAAGAGTTGCACCTTTCTAAGGGAAAACATTTATGTGTTGTGAAGAGGCTTGAAATGCATTATCTTGACTTGTAACCTTAGTATAATTGGGATTGCTATATACATTTACATATACATACATATATATAATTTGTTAAGTCATAACACTCTTTAGAGGATTATGTTGGAAATCTTATTAAGCCTAATGGGATATCTAAGGGTGTCATTTGAATTCTATTTTGTCTTGAAGAGATATTATACTTATCATGAGAAAATATTACTTTTATTAGCTTATGGATAGGCTATTTTCCTTTTTTTTAATTTGAATTTTGAGAATACCCTAAGAGGAAAAGTCCCCTAAGGGTATTTCTTGATACATTGGCCAAAGGTCAAGTGGTGAGACTGTTGAGATATCGAGCTCCACTCGTGATATGCCAGGGTGACCGTTGTGCATTTATGTCACCGACTTGTCAGTTGCAGATGCGGTTGGTACACTGCCTATGAATAATAGCTACATGATAGCTATCCTTATCTACTCTAGTTTGTGGCTCAGTTAGTATGCCACCTTAGTTAGTTGAGTTTGGTTTGAGACCCATATATAGGGTTCTTCTATTTCCTTGTACTAGAGTTCTTTTGGCTTACACAACTAAGAAGAGAAAAATTGTTTTCAGCCTCCACCTGTGTGTGTATTCCCCCATTGTGCAAGCAAGAAAGCTACAAGTGAGACTCCTTCCTTCTCTCCCACAATCTTGGCATGGTATTAGAGCCTTGTTCGTGGTAAGGAGATCAAGAAAGCAAGCCAAGCTCGCGGTGTTCTAGTAAGAGGAGCAGTGTTGCTTTCATTTTCTGTTTTGGGAGCAGATCTTTGCAGGTAGCACAGCCGGAAATTGCAAGAGTGCATTGTCTCAGGTTGAGATGCCCTTCGCGGTGAAGCAAGAGGGCAGTATATGCTGCGGGAGAGGGCTTTAGCCCATGGCGACCCTGTTTTTTTGATTTGAGGCCATTTCGGGGCTTGTTTTGGAGGCGGAAGTTTTCTGCACGCACTTAGGAAAAGGCCCAGTTTTATGTTGTGCAGCCACTGTTCTACAAGTCGGTGAAAAGTTACTGTAGAAATTGCATCGTATGCCTGTGCGCAGAGACATTGGGAGTTACAGAATCATCCTTGTTGCCTGTTGATGCAAAATCGTCACTAGGAAGTGACTGTGTGGTTCAATACTACTTTCGTCAGTTTTGCAGATTTGCCCTTGTGAGGCTGAAGCTGTGTTATTTCCAGTGACAGAATTTTTTGCAGTGTTCTGTAATGGCGTCTGATTCTCTTTCACATATTGTCATTGAAAAGCTTGACAATAACAACTTCCAAGCATGGAAGTTTAGAATGATGAATTTCCTTATGGGAAAAGGATATTGGGAATTTGTTCCAGGAAATGAAGACGAACCAGTTCTTCCTGATGTTCCCAATCAACAGCAAATGCAGGCATTTAAAGCATGGCATGAGAGAGCTAGGAAAGTTATGTACTGGCTGTCTATCATCATTTCAGACTCTATGATTGTGCATATTCAAGATGCAAGTATGCCAAAGGAGGCATGGGATACTTTGTCAAAAATGTATAGCACAAATACGCAAGCCAAGAAAATACAGCTCAAGCAAGAGTTGCACAATGTGCAAAGAGAAAGTATGAGCATCAATGACTACCACATGAAGGTGAAGAAGATTGCAGATGCACTTGCTTCCATTGGGTCGCCAGTGGAAGATGATGATTTAGTTTCTGTGACCTTGAATGGTCTAGGAAAGGATTATGCACAGTTCCGAACATCCATTTCCGTCTGTGAAAGATTTCTTGATTTTGAGGAGTTGATTGCTCTTCTAATTTCTGAGGAGCAAAGAAATGGTGGTGCATCTTCTTCAGGAGGAACTTCAAAAGAAGCTGTCTTCTACTCAAATGCTGGAAGAGGTAGAGGGGGCCGATTTGGAGGCCGTGGTAGAAATCAAAATATGCAGCAAACTCAAGAAAACCAGTCCTATGGAGGAGGACGTGGTAACTCTAGAGGCAGGGGGAGCCAAAGAGGTCGTGGTGGATGGCAAAGAGGCCAAAATGCAAACAGTAATGTTGAATGCTACTACTGTGGTAAAATGGGTCATATGGCTAAAGACTGCTATAAAAAGCAGAATGACATCATGAATGGAAAACTGCAACAAGGGAATTATGCATCTTCTAGTAGACAGGGTGATGACAGAAATGAGCATTTGTTTATGGTGCAGCACGTGAACAATTCTGTGACAAGTGTAGAAGAAAGCAATGATGTATGGTATGTTAACTCAGGTGCATCAAACCACATGACAGGTCATGCAGAATGGATGGAGGATGCAAGGAAAATGGAAAAACCAGGATTTATGGAGACTGGTGATGATAGTGCACATCCTATTGTGTAGATTGGAAAAATTCCTTTGTCTATGCAGGATGGGAAAAAGAAATACCTGTCCGATGTATTTCATGTCCCGAATATCACCAAGAATCAGGTTTCTGTTGGTCAAATGGTTGAGCAGGGCTTGTAGGTCAGATTTAATACTCATGGATGCTTTGTTGAGGATATGAAAAATAAAGGTCGCTTGATAGCAAAAGGAAAGAAGAAGGGCAGGATGTTTACGTTGGATGCAGACATGTCTGAATTGAGTGCAGCAATGTTTGCACATGGGACTGGTGTAGTTGCAGATATTGATATCTGGCATAAACGCATTGGTCATGTTAATGTACAGCGACTTAAATCAATGCAGGCCCAAAATATTGTTGCAGGATTGCCTAAATTCAAGGTTGCAGAAATGTATAAGGTATGTGAAGCCTGCCAATTTGGAAAACAGGCAAGGAAACCATTTCCTAGACATGTTCAAGAGAGTGAGAAGCCATTGGAATTAATCCACTCTGATGTGTGGACTACTAAAGCTGCATCTCTTGGAGACTGTCATTATTTTGTCACTTTTATTGATAACTATAGCAAAAAAGTTTGGGTGTATTTTATGAAAAAGAAAAGTGAAGTTTTTGGGTATTTCAAAACTCTTAAAGCTATGGTTGAAAAAGAATCAGGCCTGCAAATAAAATGCCTAAGGTTAGATGGAGGGGGAGAGTACCTCTCAAATGAGTTTGCAAGGTTCTTGCAGGAGCATGGCATAAAGCAGCAATATTCATGTAGTCATACCCCACAACATAATGGAATTGCAAAAAGGAAAAACAGGCATATTGGAGAGGTATCTCGTGCCATGCTCAATGAAAAAGACTTGCCAGATTTTTACTGGGCTGAGGCAGTTGCTACAGCAGTCTACATAATGAACAGGACTCCCACTGCAGCAATACATGGGATGACTCGAGAGGAGAGGTATACTGGTAGGAAACCAGATATTTCTCATTTGAAGATTTTTGGTTGCATTGCCTATGTTCATGTGCTAGATGAGTTGAGATCCAAGTTGGATCCAAAAGCTGAGAAGTGCATCTTTATTGGTTACTCTCTGCAGAGCAGAAAGGGTATAGATGCTATAACCCTTCTACACGTAAGTTTACAGTGAGTAGAGATGTTATTTTTGATGAGATGAGTAGCTGGTATAAACCAGTAAATGTGATTGATGATGTAGATGCACAAAATGGTAATGCTACACAGAATTCACAGCAGCAGTCACAAAATATTAGTGGACCTGGAGTGTCCTCTAGCAGTGGTTCATATTCTTCACCATGGACAGGCAGATTGAGATTAGGAGAATCTCCTTAAAAAAAAGCAGATAGTGGTATGCAGGTTTCACGAAAAGGAAAAGAGAAGGTAGATCAGCCCATGTTTGATGTGAATGCAGGTCACTCTTATGTGGATGGTGAATCCAGTGGCTCAGAACAGAGCATTGATGATGAGTTGGGTATTCCTTCTATTGTTACACCTGGAGTAAGGAAGACCAGGGATGTTTTGAGAACACTTGGGAGTGAACCTGCTTTGCGCAGGTCTACCAGAGCTAGGTATCCTGTGGATAGGCTGAAATATGATGGATTTACAGCCATTCACTATGCATATATGGTCAAAGTGATACATGAACCAAAACCCACTTCTTTTGAGCAAGCCATGGGAAAAGAAAAATGGGAGAAAGCCATGGATGAAGAAATGGATGCCTTGCAAGCAAATGCTACATGGGAATTGGTACCTTTGCCTAAAGGTAAGAATGCAATTGGCTATAAGTGGGTTTATAAGGTGAAGCACAATGCAGATGGTTCTGTGAATAGATACAAGGCAAGATTAGTAGTCAAGGGGTATGCACAACCATATGGCATTGACTATGAAGAAACATTCAGTCCGGTTGCAAGGATGGCAACCGTAAGAGCAGTCATTGCTATGGCTGCATCAAAGGGATGGTCTTTACATCAGATGGATGTAAAGAATGCCTTCTTGAATGGTGATTTGCAAGAAGAGGTCTATATGGAGGAGCCACCAAGTTATGTGCATGCTGTTCATCCTGAGTTTGTTTGCAGGTTGAAGAAAGCCTTGTATGGCTTGAAGCAAGCACCTAGAGCATGGTCTGACAAGATAGGACAGTATCTTGTCACTATTGGCTTTCAGATATCCAAGGCAGATTTCTCACTTTATGTGAGAAAAACAGAGAAAGGTATTATGCTACTTGTCATTTATGTTGATGATTTGATTATGACAGGTGATAGCAATGAAGATATCCTTCATGTGAAAATGCTATTGAAGCAAAAGTTTGAGATGAAGGATTTGGGAGAGCTGCGTTATTTCTTGGGCATTGAGGTGATTAGATCACCAAGTGGGATACAGCTCTTGCAGAGGCAGTATGGATTGGACATGCTGTCCAAATATGGGATGACAGGCTGTAAGCCTATTTCAGTTCCTTTGGAGCAGAATGTGAAGCTAAGCACAGATGCAGGTGAGCTTCTAGAAGACCCTACTATGTACACACGCATAGTAGGAAGCTTATTTATATGACTATTACCAGGCCAAATTTGAGCTATGATGTTGGATTGGTAAGTCAGTCTATGCAGGCTCCAAGGAAACCACATTTGGATGTGGCTAGACGCATACTCAGATATGTGAAGTCCACATTGCAGTATGGACTATTTTATGAGACTGGGGTTCAGATACAGTTGCATGGATACACTGATGCTGATTGGGATGGTAGCATTTCTGATAGATGATCTACCAGTGGATATGTGTTCTTTTTTGGGAGTGCTGCAGTCACTTGGAGCAGCAAGAAACAGCCTACAGTTGCCTTGTTGAGCACAGAGGATGAGTACAGGGGTGCAGCAATGGCTGCATGTGAGGTAGCTTGGTTGCATAAGCTACTTTATGATGGGCCAGTTGTCATTTATTGTGACATCATGAGTAGTATACACTTGGAAAATAACCCAGTCTATCATGCTAGAACAAAGCACATTGAGGTGCATTATCACTATGTGCGGGAGAGGGTTTTACTAGGTCTTATTGATTTAGTTTATGTCAGCACAGAGGATCATGTAGTTGACATATTTACGAAGGCATTGGGCGCAGAGAAGCTACACAAGTTCAGAGACCTACTTGGTGTGCAGGAATTGGGATTGAGCTCGAGGGGGAGTGTTGAGATATCGAGCTCCACTCGTGATATGCCAGGGTGACCGTTGTGCATTTATGTCACCGACTTGTCAGTTGCAGATGCGGTTGGTACACCGCCCATGAATAATAGCTACATGATAGCTATCCTTATCTACTCTAGTTCGTGGCTCAGTTAGTATGCCACCTTAGTTAGTTGAGTTTGGTTTGAGACCCATATATAGGGTTCTTCTATTTCCTTGTACTAGAGTTTGGTCTTACACAACTAAGAAGAGGAAAACTGTTTTCAGCCTCCACCTGTGTGTGTATTCCCCCATTGTGCAAGCAAGAAAGCTACAAGTGAGATTCCTTCCTTCTCTCCCACAATCTTGATAGAGACAGCCACCATGGAATGTTGGTTCACTCTTATGATAGATTGCAGATCAAGAGGCTCTGGAGACCCCATGTTGGGCCTAGGATAGAGATGAAAAACCTACGTGGCCTATTGTCTATAAAACTTGCAAGTCTCTATTCTAGATAAAGGGTAGATTATAGATTGTGTCCATGGGATTTGGACATTGACATCTAGGCGTTTTTATATGGTTCCTATTATAGGGCATGGAACACTAGATTAGCATTGCACCTTGGAGAATGTGCTAATAAATACATTATTAGTATCTTCTAAAGATTGCTTGACCTTGTCTTTGCATTTGTTTCTAAGATCACATGAAGGAACCTCGTATTAAATGAGTTAAATTAAATAAGCTATTTTTATATATTGAAATAGTAATCAAATCATTGGCTATGGTTATCTTGATCATGGCTTCCATATTTGGTTGAGTAAATTTGGTCATGAGAAATTGGCTCTCTTACAATATCTATGACTATTGCAAGAATTGCAATGCTTATCACAAATGGGAAAACCCACCAAAAGTAGTGCAATGGTCCTAGAACCTATCCTTTCCCTGAAACCTTTCAAGAAATGGGGCATTATCTTCATCGAACCTATAGAGTTGTCCACCAAAAGGAAGTAAAATAGATCCTGATATATATTGACTATGTCATAAAGTGGTGTGAAGCCAAAGGTCTCAAGTGGGATGATGGAAATAGTGTGGTTGTGTTCCCATACAAAACATTATTACCCACTATGGTAGTCTCCTAGAGCTGGTAAGTGACCGTAGCATCCACTTCGTGAACAAAATCATGGAAGGATTGACTGAGAGCTTCAAGATCCAACATCAGAAGTCAACACTTTACTATCCTAGACCCAATGGTCAAGCTGAATTCATCAATCTCATTATTTTTTTGATCCTCATAAGGATGATTCCTACACATTGCCATGATTGGAATGATTGACTTATAGAGGTCCTCTAGGCACACAAAACCTCTCATAAAGCCATGACATGACAAACACCCTTTTAATTGGTGTACGGCACAAAAGTTATCTTTCTTGTCAAATTGGAAATTCCCTCTCTATGAGTGGCCTTCAAAGAGCATCTAGGAGATAATAAATCCATACAGCACAACCTTTTGCATTTGGAATGTCTGATGAGATCCAATGGATAGCCTTATAGTGCATGGAAGTCATGCAAGCCCATTGCAAAGCCTACCATGATAGCTTCATCAAGCACAAAAAAAGCATTTAAGGAAGGAGATCTAGTCCTTACATATGATTTTCTCTTTAGCAAGTTTCGTATAAAACTCTAACAATGTTGGACATGCCTGTACAAGGTATTTGTAGTCTATCCTAATGGCTCTCTTTAAGTACAAGTTATCAATGCCTCTAATGATCGATCCCTTTCCAATCAAAAGGCTATCACCTAAAGAAGTAATTCCTTCCATGGGGATCCTAATACTCACAACAACTAGTTCATTTTCCTTGAGTGCCACTTATTACTGCTACTATCAATTCTACCATTGATAGCTATCATTTTCATTCTACTAAGGTGGTACCATTCATGTAACCCCTTGTCTCTAGCATCCACCACTGTTTTACTATCTTTTCCTTTAATCTTATAGATGTGACATAATTGGATTTGATAAATTGTATTAGTGATATAAAAAAAGAAAAAAAGAAAAAAAGGATTTGACTATGGGAGAAAAGGACTTTGGTCCCTACCATGCCACTGTTGAATGTTGAAATGTCCTATTTTTTGGTTGATTTTTGTTGTTTTTGTGGGTTGAATGGTTGATTTTACATGATGATTTATTGGTTTGCAAGTTTTTTGAGAGTTTTTTGGATAGGGTGGAATGGTTTTGATAAGGTCATGATGTTTTTCAGTAGAGATATGAGGTTCTATGACGTTCTATTAATGTCCTGATAGTGTATGATTGGTTTTGATAGCTTCTATTTTGTTCTATTTTTCTTCTATATGGAAGGATGGAGTAATGATCAATGAAGTTTTAGGTTTCTTGAAAGCTGTATGAATGGTTTTTATTGGTTTTAGTTGAGCTGGATGCTATTTGTTGACCTTTTGTAGAGATTTTGTAAATCCTTTGTATGCCGTTGTATGTGTTCTGTTGGATGAGGGTGTAGTATGGGACAGTTTTATAGCCTTGAAAATAGATGAATGCAAGTTAAAAAGAGCTCAAAGAATTGGAAGATGTAGCTACTGAAGACTCAAGTGGAGTGAAGTGACAATGATGAGCTATGAAGTCATTGTACTGGCTCTAGTGACCTTTCATATCAGACATACCTTTTAGGAGGGATATTTACGACCAAAGAAGAGTTATTGTGAGTGATTATTGAGTATTGTATTGAGGATATGATGTACTATTGAGAGAGAGAGAGAGAGAGAGAGAGAGAGAGAGAGAGAGAGAGAGAGAGAGAGAGAGAGAGAGAGAGAGAGAGAGAGAGAGAGAGAGAGAGAGAGAGAGAGAGAGAGAGAGAGAGAGAGAGAGAGAGCCAAATCTATCCAAAACAATGTATCTACCTATGAGAGATTGTGAGAGAAAGCTATGGAATCTTTAAAGATGAATAATATGTGATATATTTTTATTAAAATTGGTATATTCTTTTGTATTTTTGTGGTATATCGAATAATTCTATGAATAATATGAAGAGCATGATGGATTTTGTTAAAGTTAAAGCCGTGGGAGAATTGTTTCTATGAAGCTATGTGAAGATTTTTTGTTCATGGTGTTCTTTTCTTTGTTGAGATCATATTAAATATAAAAAATATGGTTGTTGATAGTACAAGATATATTTTCTTGCAGTAGAATCTCTATTTTCTTGGTGTCTCTCTTGGGGCTCCATGCTTTTGGTGTGCAGCCGGGAAAGACTGCCATCAACAAGCATCAGAAGAGGCTGAAATGAAGGAAATGGCATTACCAAGAGGAGAAGAATTCAATGAATGCTTGTGAGAGCGGAATTTTGATGCCGAGAAGTACTTAAAAATAGCTAAAAATTACGAATATCAAGGGAAAAATATTCAACGTCGAAGGCGGCGGCTCGATCTAGGACAATTTTAAGCGTCAAAGTGCTTTAAAGGCGCCCGAGCGACACTTGTTGATTTTTCATAATTTTTCAGACTGTCTTGCGGGTTGACAAGAGTTACTGACCAATGCGGGATGCCGAGCTAGATGCCCAAGATTTTTCAGAGCTCAATTCGGAGTCCGGATGGGGAAGGAGCCAAGAAACCGGTCAAGATGCAAAGAGGTAGCATGACATTTCACATGAAGAGAGAGAGCAAAAAACGTGATGCAAGCGTGGAGGAAGATGGCGCCGAAAAATGCGCTTCATGGGATGGAGATGCATCATGCTTGCTGCAAACAACCATGGCAATTGATCATGGCCCTTCATTCCCCCCCTGGATGCCGGTCATATTGCCGTGCTTCGCTCCTCCAATGGCGGTCTCTATGAAGAATTTTGATTTCAGTCTTTCTCTCTCCTTCCTCTCTCTCCCCTAAAGGCAGATTCATGTGGTGAAGAAGAAGAAGAAGAATGGATGACGGATGCTTGTCCAATGAAGACCGGATTGCTCCGTGGTTCAAGAGGAATGAAGATTGCTGATTGTGGACTGTCATGAGCATTAATGGTGGCTGGAAATCAGTCCCGAGATATGACAAATAAAAACCCGCAACCCATAGAGAACGGTAATCTCATTTTTACAAAGGAAATTGATGTTTTCATGCAATTTGCTTCATGAATACTTGTTCCCATGGGATGATTATGCATTGTGATGTTGCTTGTTATGAGTTTGATCAGTTTATGCTCAGAAAACAAGAAAATCACAAGTGTTGTGACTGAAATTAATAGTGTAAAACCCGTAAATCGCGCGAAATATGGGAAAATCGGGTGTTTTTGAGATATAAATGGAAAATATAATAAGACACACCAACTAAATTTGTTATTCTGCTGCAAATGAACCTAAGGGACATAGGCCACAACTCATTTTATATTTTTAGTCATTTAATATTGCGGAAAAATACAAGAAAAATAGAAAAATTGAGAAAAAATAGAGAAAAAATGGATTTTGAGTGCCGAAAATTAAGGAAAAATAAGAACCATGTTTGTGGATGTATGGGGGGTCTGAAGTATGAGGTTTAGCCTCAGTTTAGCCCTACCTTTATGTTCTAGTGAGTTTTTATTGCTTTTCATACAACAAAAAACATGGAAATAAACTCTAAACCGATCAATAATGCACAACCTAAACGGGTGAGGGGGTAGAGTGTATAAAAGGTGTTTAAATGCTGAAGGAAATGATGAAAAACTTGCTCATTTTTATGCATACCATTTAGGTTGGTCGGTAATGAAAAATTAAGAACCTAGTAGCACGAGGGTTTCTCGGTGCTAGGTTCATGCAACGCCGCATACGAGCGATAGTCAAAATCATTGAAAGAAATGTTTTCCACATGTGCACAAATGCTGATTGTCTTAATTGTTTGAGCACGTGGGCATTCACAATTTGCATGAAGCATAAAATGATAAAAGGTATCAGATAATACCTCCTGGATGCATAGCATCTGTATTCTCTAGATCGTGACCAACGTTGAGTGAGTGAGGTTGTCCCAAGCTGTAGGCTAGGCATGGGGTCTAGGGGAAAGTAAAGTGAGGTATGGTACATTCCTAGATACGAAGTAATTGGTACCTTGAGAGAACTATGTGCGAAGTGTTATATATGTTTAGCGACGCATCGAGGGGCCAATCCCCAAGGTGTAGGAGAGTCGCAGTGAGGTAGCGGCAGTCAGCCATGGGAGGACCTCCTATGTTTGTACTTCGTCCTATTTGGCAGTGTGCTAGGGACTCCCTCTGAGGAGTGTTAGTTGGGTTAGAGTTGGACTACGAGATGTGATACAAATGCAAGATGTTTAGGAAGATGATGTATGTGTCATCAGCGCTCCTGGTCCGCGAGGCCATGGGGTTGTTGAGCGCATGATAGAGGTCCGGCTAATGCATGAGCTAGTGCCGGCCCGTTTTAGGTCCCATCAGCTTGCAAAGTTCCTTCTACCACTGAAGAATTAGAGATTCTCATTGCCAAAGCCACTTTCTACAAGAGGTTCATCCCACAATGGTGGAAATATATTACTATCATGATGCAAGCTCCATGTGGTAGATATTTCCTCTCCTTGTTGAGGCAACAGAGACATGCATCTTGGTGACAAGATGTTTGGGAATAAACTGAAGTGCAGAAATAGAGAGAATGATCATCCATGGGATATTTGGCATTCATTGAGAAGTTTCCAGACATCATCAAGTCGAAAAACATGAAGAATCTTCAGGAGTCGTGGTTAGTGGAAGATCACGGAAACAAAAAAGAAAAGAGTTGGAATTTGTTTGTGGATGCTCAATAGCAGGACATGTGGGATGCATGGGATGCATGGTGCATTAACAATCTCTTGTTTGTCCGATTAGCAACTCACTGGAAGCTAGTAGACAGAGTGTTCTTCACAACATACACTATTGAAACCATCAGAAGTTGGCATTACTATGATGATGACACCACAATGATCCTTAGAAGAATGAGTTTTGACACTTTGAGAATGCAATATCTTCCCCTCTATAGCCGACTGAAATCTGAATTTAGAGGCATTGAAAAGAAGAAAGTAGAAGAATTGTTAGAAAGAGAGTCCTCCAGAGACTGAAACCTCCCTTGATTCTGTTCTGTTGAGTACATACTAACTGGGTGGAGCCAACTCCATGATGAATGTCACAATCAAGAGGCAAGCACTAGAATGAGTCCAGAGGTATGTGAGAAGAAAGAAGGTAAAAATCAAAGCCGAGAACCATTTATATTAGCAAAAGACTCCTTTGACGCCTTAGGTAGTGGCACTCTTTACAGAAGTCCCCATGGCGACTCAAGGTTCCCTTCCTAGTCAGATCCGTCTTGGAAATATTGATGACATGTCAACAAATGTAATCCCATTGCCCATTTTTAAGAGAGAGTACAATGAAGACCATGATCTTCATGTAGCAGAGTTTATGGTAGCATGTATGGCTAACAATACAAGAACCCCTGAGCATTGGTTGCCAATATTCTCCACCACTTTCAAAGGCGTGGCATTTCAGTGGTATGAGAGACAAGTAGTAGGAACTTTTGGCACATGAGACGACCTGAAGTTGTCCTTTCTCACTAAATTTAGGCGTGAAGGTTTTGAAGAGCAGATGCGAGAGGAGTTCATGAAGGAACCTCCTCTTGTAAATGAGTAGAAGCCTATGTCTCGTGAAAGGAATCCATACTCAAGAGATGGAGCAGCCATCATTTGGATGAAGGCAAGAGCCACATAGAGCCATAGAGAGCCACAGAGACAATTGCAGAGAGACAGGACTACATTTCTAAGAGATAGAGGATGCCAAAGTACCTCTCCTAAAGAAGAAGAAGAAGCACAGATGCTGCCACTCCTAGAAGAAAAAGGAAAGATAAAAGTGGGTGTGGTCCCATTCCCTAGCCGATTGGAGAAGCCTTTGGATGCTATCAAAGAATATGACTTGGTTAAATACCTATACACTTTTAAACCAAACCTAACATTTCGACAGTTGCTGATGTTGTCTCCTAGCTATCAAAAGAAATTCAAAAGCATATGACAAGAAGATGAGGCCTACAGATTGCTCCCTCAACAGCAATTAAGTCCTCAACAAAGCCCTAGAACATGTGAAAGAAGTGGATGTAGGTAACGCCTTCCTAGATCCTGGAACCCCAAATATTGGCATATGGATTCAAGGATGCTTTATAGCAGACCCATTGATTGATGGAGGCTGATTAGTAAACATAATGACATATGTGACAATGAAAGATCTAGGCTTGTAAGGAATGCAGCCTATGCACTAGCTTATCCGATTGGTAGACCAAAGTAGAATCAAGACTTTGGGCATTCTTCCATACATGAAGACAACACTCGCAGGAAGAGATTATTGGCCGACATATTTGGTAGTAAAACCAAATTCCTACGTGACCTCATACCTGTGCTGGTGACCTTGGCTTTTTGAAGCAAGAGCAAGGAAGATTAGTTTAAAGGAACCCTAACCCTAGGCAAAGGATCTAACAAAGTGGTTTTGAAGTTGTATGGATCACAAAAAGGCAGTGGATCCATGTCCATTGAAGTCTTAATAGATTCTTCCAATGAAGTAACAGATGGTACATTAGCAGACGTCATATAGATCTTTCCCAAGAAAACAGAGGCACAATCCCTGACAGTGGTACTGTAAGCCAACTTCTAAAAGAAGAAAAGTCTGTATGAATGGGTGAATACCTCCTGCTGCCTGAATAACACGAATTGACTTCTAAAGCCACATTTGACAGTGAAATCAAAGCATGGATGTATTGTTTTCCTTGTTACATAGCCGTAGCAGAGTCAAGGATAGAGATAGATGCAAAGGCAGAGATAGAGACAGAAGTAGCAACAAATGGAGAAGCAAAAGTAGAGGACATAGCAGAGAGTCTGTTCTTCTCTTACAGAGCCCCCATAGAGGTAGAAATAAAGTCTGAAGAGGACAAAAATGACAATGCATAAGAAGACTATGAAAGGGGGATAGAAGAATCCATCCTGCTCGTAGAAGGTACAGATGAGGAAGAAGTTCTAGAAGCCTCACAAGCAAAAAATCCCATGCTATTCAATAGAATCACTATGGTACCATTTGGACTGGCTAATGAGTTGCGTCATTAAAACCTCTATAAGAAATGGATTAAGAAGAAGAAGCCTTCCTTCAGCAGTGGTTCTTGCCACCCTAATCCACCCCTCTCATGAGAAGATGATGACGATGCACCTTGCCAATAACCCCCAGCCTTTCAACTTAAACAGAACTTAGAAGGTTCCTATTATGTGACGTTTTTGGATTCATCCTCAGAAGATGAGTCCTCGAGCTAAGAAGTAACTCATCCCCAAACCAAATCCAAAACCGCTCTAATACCCTTTCCATTACCCAAGGGGTGCACTAAGTCTTTACCAAAAGAGGATATCAGTTCCAGTGGACCATCAGAAGAGGAGACTACTCCCTTGAAGGAGTCGTATCTATACCTAGAAGCCGTTCGTGGACATTCAGCTACAAAGTAGAAGGAGAAAAGTAACTAATTTTCGTGGATGCTGATGGTATCGAATGTCACTTGAAGGTGGGTATAAATCTTCTAGAAGAAGAACTATTGGTCTTGCATGACATATTGAAAGAGAACTTAGACGTGTTTGCATGGTCATACAAAGATCTGACGAGGATGATCCCACAATATGCCAACATCACATCGATCTAGATCTTGATGCCAAGTCAGTGAGGCAAAGACAGAGACGCATGAATCCAAATTACTCTACCTTAGGTGAAGGCCGAATCATTGAAGCTCCTTGAAGTTGAGTTCATCTATCCAGTGGCCAATAGTGAATAGATTTTGCCCAATGTAGTAGTACCCAAGAAAAATGGAAAGCTACGAATATGTGTGGAATTTTGGAAGTTGAATTCCAAGACAAAGAAGGATCATTTCCCTATCCATTTCACAGACCAACTGTTGAACACAGTGGCAGGCCATGAGCTCTATTCTCTCTTGGATGGATTCTGTGGATACAATCAAGTCCAAATTGTAGAAGAAGATCAATCCAAAACAACCTTCACAATCAAATGGGAAACCTATGCTTACAGAGTGATGTCATTTGGGCTTTGTAACACCCCTGCTACATTCCAACGAGTGATGATGGCTGCATTCCAAAACCATCTGCATGACTTCATTGAGGTGTACCTAGATGCCTTTTGTGTCTATAGCCTAATCCATGAGCATTGGGGATACCTAGAGCAGTGTTTTGACAGACGTCGAGAGTATGGTATTTCTCTCAACCCTGACAAATGTGTCTTTGGAGTCTCTTTAGGAGTTCTTCTAGGCCACATTATCTCTACACAAGAAGCCCCTCAAGGATCTTATGGAAAGTAGAGAGTGGAAATGGACCAAGGTTCACGACCTAAATTTGTCATATAATTGGGCTCTCATGACAAGTGAGACCGCATCTGAATGTAGGAACCCTGTAAGCAACCTATAGTCCCAATTTGAAAATTCTGATGATGAGTACGAGAACTATTGTTCCACCAATGAGGAGAGCAAGAAGGAAGTACAGACCATAGAATATGATACAAAAGGAAGAATAATTGAGCAAATCATAGTAGACTCTAAACCTTGAGAGAGATAAACATGTTTTGAGTGAGCAAAGGAATTGCCAAGGTAGATTGTGATCGAGCCTAGCTAGAATGTCTCGAGGTGGCAAATCACAAGCAAGTAGGATTATCTCATCCTTACGTCCCACCAGTATTTGGAGTTGAGACAGCTTCAGAGTTTTGAGCACAAGTTTGAATGAGGAGGGTGAGTATGATTATGAGTCAGAGGCAAGCTTAATAGTAAACCCAAGATACCTCAACCACCTGGGATGACCCGATGCACCAAGGGGGACCTTCCAATCCACCTAAGGCGGCATAGGAAGTTAAAGAAAGAAAAAAGAAAATAGTCAAAGTCAATAGAAGAAGTTGAACAACTGAACAAACCTTAGGACCTATCCAAGTGCTTCACAAGGTATAAAAAGGGTGATTGAATAGTGGTGTTGATAGGAGCCAAACGAAAAGGGTGGGCAAGTGAACCCATAGAAGAACCAACCAAGGTTAAGGAGGTCAACGTGGCGAGAGGAAAGGACAATTAGACCACGTGTATACCGAAAGAGCTAATCGAAAAGGAAGAGCATGATCTCATAAATCTCCTAAGGGAGTTCAATTTGTTTGCATGTGGTAACTGAAGGGAATAGATACAAGTGTCGTGATTCATAGAATTTCCATGACCTTCGATATAGCACCAGTCAAAAGCAATGAATATATGCAATGAGTCCTAAGTATGCACACACGAGGAGATTGATAAGCTATTGAAGGAAAGATATAGCACCAATCAAAAGCAATGAATATATGCAATGAGTCCTAAGTATGCACACACAAGGAGATTGATAAGCTATTGAAGGAAATATTCATTTACGAGATAGAGCATACAAATTGGGTATCACCCATTGTCACAGTCATGAAAAAGAATGGAAAGATTCAAGTGTGCATAAACTATAAGAAGGTCAATGTAGCCACCAAGCGAGATAATTACCCTCTATCGTACATGGAACATATGCTAGATAGAGTGGCAGGAAAGGAAGCCTATAGCTTTTTGGATGGCTTCTCAAGCTATAACCAAGTGTAAGTTCATTTGGATGATAGGCACAAAATGGCATTCACCATCGAATAGGGGGTGTTTTCCCACATAGTGACTAATGCTCATTAGAGAATTTTAGTGGTAAAAAATGGGCCCTCTAAGAAAATACAACCTTGAACTTTCTCTCTCCAGAAAAATAGCACATTTTCACATTTTTAGGTCAAAAAGTGTCCCCATCTATACCAAATGGTCAAGATACTGAATCATCTTCTTCCCTAAGGTGAAAGCAACATCATTAAATGCCCCAAATTCAAAACTTTTGAAAAGTGAGAGTTTCTTCTAAATCCTTTCCCACTTCTATAGCAATGGTGCAAAATCCATCACATATAGGTGCAATGGCAGATACAAACTCAGAGAATCCAACACAAACATGCAGCGATCTCCTTTCAACACCAATGCCAAGTATCACCTGCACATAGAGGTAGAGAATGTTTATGCCCTATTACAAAAAATGAGGGGAGAAAATTACATCTCAGAAATAGTGAAGATGCAACTACGTAAGGGAGGAGCAAGGCATGTCGACCTTTGGTGTGATGGTTCTCTTTATCCCAAAGATCCTCACACTATTAGCACCCCACCATTTTAAAACCCGACTATCCTTATTAAGTTTGTCAGAGATGGCAAGAATGGCCTTCTTGGCTATTGCAAAGGTATCTCTACAACACCAACAATGGAGAGTGCAATGATGCACATCAAGAGCAAAACCATCAACAGCTTAAAGGCAAAATGCAACCTCCAAGAAGAAAAGATCAAAGCCCAACAATAGGAGATAGAAAGTCTGAACAAGCAGCTAAACATTTTGAGACAGAAGCAAACATTGCTTGGCCCTCGACAAAGGAAATGAGAGCTAAAGAACATATAGGATTTGAAGGTGGGCTCTGGAGGTATGAAGAAACAAATAAGGGCTATTAGGTTAGGAATCTCTTGTCTTACTACACTATGATTTTTTGTTATTATGTCTCCTTACTTTACATTGTCCCTCTTGTTTAGGGATGTGCTAGAACCAAACAAGGAAAATTGTAACCCCAATGTCAACCTCGCAAAGTGACTGTTAGCTCAAAGATTACAGAAGAACTCATATAGTATAGTTGGAAATTAATTTATGGTGGCTTTTGGTTGTGTCTGAGAATTATGAAGCATTGGAATGTGTCTTTCAGAAGACTCCACTACTATCAGATGTTATTAATGCTCAAATGAAAAGACAAAAGATACTACTGGTTCTAAACAGGGGCAAATTTCAAGTTACTTGGCATCGTGCATCAGACTTGAAGACTCTAAAGTGCTTATATAATTGTAACATAGGCCTAGTCACCCTTCCTTGCCTATATTGCATGGAGGATGTAGAAACACTTGATCAAAAGTGGTGGAAGAGGTGCCTAATCGTCACTAGTTCGATAAATATTTAAGACCAATCTTTGATATACCTCTATCGAATGTACATGTATGTACAATGCATGCACTTTGTCGGGTGATTGAGAAGCCTGTCAACCTATACATTGGATTTTCTTGGAAGATCAAGAACCACACAAAATGAAAGAAGGGGACTGTTGCTATTAAGATGTTATTGGCAGACATGAAGCTTCATGGAGGAGAGATACAAATAGTGCAGGATCAAAAAAAGTCAAACAACGAAATAGACATACCAAGAAACGTTTCTCTTGGAGGCATGAAGGGAAGACAATTCCTCTCAAGACCCATTGACAATAGGCGACAAAAGCTTACAAACGTGGAAAGTACTACAAAAGGACACATGTAAGTAGGATTGAATTTAAGCAATGGAGAAGGCTGAATAACATAGTAAAGGATCATGAACCTCTTCCAAGACATACAAGGGCAGAAGTGTGGCATACTGTGGATATCATATTCCAGATGCTGGATAAGGAGACATGGACAACTATAGACAAGAAGATGTTTCAGACTACTCTAGGTCTATTCAAGAAAGAGTTCCTAAAATCATGGTAATACATCAATTTCACACACTACATGGTCAGACAAGTCTCATTTCATACATGTTAGTATTAAATTGTATGTGTCTACTAAACATTGTTCAGAGACTAAGCATTTATCTGCAGCACATCATATACAATCATATGCCATATTTCATTGAAAAGTATGGAGATCCAAGTATTTGGAGCATACAAGGCATGGAAAAGTCCCATTACATGGCATGCAATGCGTATTTCAGGCATACCCAACATGGTGGTGGTAGTAGAAAAGCCAACAGTCTTTGTGAGCTATTCCAATGGTTTTACATAATGATAATGCAGATACTACAGACAAAAGAGGAATTAAAATCATCAGCAATTGCACAAGCAGTACAAGATGCTAGGATAAATAAAGACAAGCAAATCAAAGCATTCAAAAATTAGAATGCACTTGAAGGACTCACAAAATGGAGGCAAGGTCGACACTATCACAATCGTTGTTGGGTTAGAATACAAGAGGAGACCTCTCAAATTGATGATACACTGTAAACTTGATAACTATGATCACCCCAGTGTATAATACATGTAAACTTGATAACTATGATCACCCCAGTGTATAATACATGCTTTTGAACAATAATACATTTGATGTTATGGAGTCATTTTCTACTACTTTTGTTATCAATGAGCTGATTCTCTCCCCCTTCCACTCCACCTCCCCCTCTGTTTACTCCCTTGACACCATGGAGGGGATCATGTCTGGCACTCCCTATGATCGTCCCATGCTACCTATTCCAGTTGTTCTCTCCACTCCCTCTCTTAGCTACCCTTCTTGCATGTACAAACTCCTCCACCTCTACTTGGTCTACTTCAAATTGCCACATCACCTCTACATGCCTTATAGTAATGGAATGATTTAGTTCTTCTTATTGTATAAGGCACAGTAGTAGCTGGCGCTCGTTAACTTCTCATAGTGCTACCTCCTTGGCCCATCCACTATCAATGCCAGCTAGTATACCCTATTCAGCAACCAAGGTATACCGAGTGACAGCCAAGTCACTATAATAGTGCAATGGAATGTCCTGAAAACAAAGCAACAAATGAGCCTTACCTATCAATGCACATTGCATACATATAAATAAATATGAATAAATCACTCTACTTACATTAGGAATATCAAGAACTTTCCTACATAAAAGTGAGACATTCAGAGTGGTTCTCCATCCACAAGAGAATGCATTTGACTAGACGAGCACCATGACCTGATGTATTTGCATCGTGTTTGCTAGCCCCCTCTCCAACACTAGATGCTCGTATATCATCACAAATTTTTTGCACAACTACAAAGATACGTTGATGTTACAACAAATGCATTGAGCTTGCATAGAATGAAATAACTGAATATAGTGTTGAGGTTACTCACTATCTAACTCGACCATGGAATCCACTGGATCTCCCCGAATTTACTAAAAATATTGTATTCATCTTGACCAAATACAAGAACAAGCTCCAATTCTCACTAAGTTAACAGGGAAAAACAATTATTGGCAGCATCCTCGCTTAAGGCCTCTTAAACATATTCTTTAATAGTCACAACATACCTTTGATTATAGGCCATACAAATTATTTTAGCATCATCCAGCCTGATAGGCTTGAACCAATCAAGCTGCCAAATGAATGCTTATACATCGTCGCGCAATGCAATGGAGAACAAAGGGTCAAGAACAAAAACTTGTCTTTGATGTTCCTCTGCTAGAGATGCCAAATTGAACCTCTACATAATAACAATTGGGTAAGTAAGACTCAAGCATTTGATCAAATACTTATTAAACAGAAGACAATTGAATAGAATACTTACAACATTACCACATACACTATTGTGTTTGTGGTCATCCGGCTTTCAAAATGTCACATGCACTTCATGTTGTACAGGTCCTTCGATAAAACCTCTTTGGCCCCCAGAATGGTAAAACCACAATTTATAAAAGAAGAAGAAGCGGAGGTTAGCATATTCTCGTAATCCTAGAGGCCAGCCTCCACCTCCACCTTGAGCATACTAATGATGCACTCGTCATTAATACTTTGGTACTCTTCAGAGGGGCTGGCTCCTAAGTCTTGTGGTTGGGTCATGGGCTCTGACTTTGGGCTTGGCTCGGCTCAGTTCCAGCTGTGCTAGGGCTCCAATTGTGGCTGGGTCATGGGCTCTGACCATGGACTGGGCTTGGGGCTCGGACTGCTAGGGCTCCAACTGTGGCTAGGGCATTGGGGCTGGGACTCCAGCTACCAAGGGCATCGACTGGGGCTAAGGCTCCCAGCTCTAGCCATGGGCTGGGGCTAGTGGGCTGGGGTTAGGGCTCTTGGGGTTGGGGCTCCTAAGTCTGGGACTCCTAGGGCTAGGGGGCTGCTCGTGCAAAACTTCCTCAACAAAAATATGAGATTCATGCTCTCTCTGTGACCTTGTATTGAGAGGGTGGGACGCTTGATATGATTCTATGTTATGGTGCCTTGGATAGACAAGAGGGATCGCAAGGATGTCGTGCATGTGAGGGTCACGAATGGGAGGAGCTTGAAGTAGTTGATCATATCTATAGTGGAGTCTCCTATTAGTATCAAAGTCTCTTGTCATCACAGTAACCCTGTGTGCACATCCAGCAAGCATGTAGGAGTCCTCCATGAATTCAATCAAGAAATCTTCACATATTCTTGGAGGGAAAGGAGAGCAGAGGTGGTCCACCGCATCCCTATTCTATGATGCTCGCAAATCTCTATGACAACCCTCTAGAAAGGGAGCCTCAAGATTGCAGGCTGCATGTGGCACAAAATGTGCCTAAGCTCGTCAAGAACTCCCCTATGTGCATTGTATCTTCATCTCCTAGACTGAAGTTGTAGCGTAGCATCACCTTGGTCTAATGCAAGGCTTTGTTGTGGTTGGCCTTTTCGTCCTGGCATCTACAAGCATATGACACTAAGTCATTGGGCCTTACATCAAACTAAGAAGGGAGGTCATCATGGGGCGAGGGGGTGCAGTCGATGAATTGAGGGGGGCCTCTCACACCATGATGGCCCAGGGCCTAGGAAGGAAGGTCATCACGGGGCGAGGGGGGCACAGTTGATGGATTGAGGGGACTCTCTCACACCGTGATGGACCAGGAGGGGAGGTCATCACGGGGTGAGGGGGGCAGGGTCAACGGATTGAGGGACCTCTCTTGCACTATGATGGCCCAAGAAGGGAGGTCATCACGAGGTGAAGGGGGCAAAAAAACCCCGCTCCACCCAACCCCCCTGCGCGTCCCATGACATGGCACAATCCCCCCCCATGACAAAAAAACCACTCTCATCAGATTGAGGGGACTCTCACACACCGTGATGGCCTAGGAAGGGAGGTCATAACGGGGCAAGGGGGTGAGGTCGATGGATTGAGGGGCCTCTCTCGCACTATGATGGCCCAAGAAGAGAGAAAACGAGACAAAGAGTAATGGAACCCTACTACAAAGAAGACAACCAGGCTTGGAAGATGAGAGGCTTAACATACCTTGGTAGATGAGAAGCTTTGCATTCTGATAGTGAACAACTCGAAGATGCAAGGACGAAGCGATAGGGGACCAGGCGAGCAACATGAACACAAAGAGGTAGGGGAATGAGGTGAGCAACAAGAACATGAAGAGGCAAGGAATAGGTAGCAATACAAAGAATTAAAATACCTTGTGCCTACTATTTTAAAAAAATAAAAATAAAAAAATCCAAAACCACTCATCAAACAATAAGCCCAACACACCAGTCTTTCTAAATTTCATGTACCTTAAATGAACCTCTGTGGCATTAGGGCCTTGATTCTCTTTAGAAAAGGAAAGGGAAAGTCTATTCATCATGACCACATCCTCAGCTTCAAGAAGCTGATTAGCAAATTTAGTGTCCATTTCTTGTGTTTTGTCTACAAACTCATCCTATTATGTTCTTGGTTCTAAGCCTATTATGTACATTCCATATTGGGTCCGATTCCTATTATGTGCTTGGTTCTAAGCGTGCAAGCATGGTTAGTATGTGTTGCTACTAAGAATCTCACCATGGACCTTCCTCATGGCACTTTATAATTTCTTTTTTTCCTTTTGATCAAATTTTTTTCTCTCAAAATAATAATGATAATAATAAATGAGCTTTCTTTCGAGACCGTGGCTCGTAACAAACTTGATGCGGATCACTTCAAGTGGCATTAAATGTGAATAGTATGGATAGACTTCCCAGCAAATCAATCTTGTGAGTCGTGTTCCTCCATCCTCTCCATACAGATAGTCCTTGGGCCTCACTCGCGTCGTTTTGGCCCATTGGCCCGAAGTTCCTTTTTTTTCATTTTCTTGATTTTTTTTCTTTGGTTCCTATTTTCTTGATTCTTTTACTAATCTTTGGTTCCTATTTTCTTGAGCCCCTTTTTTAGGAGTTGTGATCAAGTGATGGACCGAAGTTCGCTGCTCAATGTCGTTCTTCTTGCGGATGATGAGATTGCCTAGGAGCTTCTAGAGGACAAGATTTTTGAAGTTTTTTATAGATCACGTGCTATGCTTAAAGCACACGAGCTCTCTTGTATGTTTACGATAGATTTTCCATTAGAGAAGGTGCTAGCATTCGATGCCTTTGAGGACTATGAACGTGAGTTCAAAAGTCTAACCACCGTGAGTGTTGTTGTGCTAGATGGAGTGACTTATGTCAATCCAGGGCTTTGGTCATCAGATAGAGCAAGTGCAAGAAGGTTAGAAGGGATTTGGAGAAGATCCCCTCGAGTGGCATAGTGTGCCTGGACAGTTGTCCCTTGCATTTGAGCGAAGAAATGTCCACTTGTTCGGTACAAGTATAGGTTTTTGTGTTTTTTGCACCTTTAGCTTTGAGATGACACAGAAGCATAGGCTACGTCTACCTCTTAGGGAGCTCAGCTAGCAAAGGATGAAGATTATGATGAAGAGATACCCATTGACTTAGAGGAAGAGCGAGCTTTGGTAGGTAGCAACCCTATGGTGTTGGGATTCGATGTGGATGCCCCAAGGAAGGGTAAAGAGATGGAGGACGAGCCTCAAGGCCTTTTTTTTATCATGCATGTCGAGGTTCAAGATGGGCCCAAAAAATGAAGAGTTTATTCTTTTAGTGGACATTATGTAATAACCAAATATGCATGAGGACTACTGTCTTGCAACATTAGCTGAATTCAACGATACTAATATTGGTTTTGTTGTGGATGAAGAAGATAAATATTTCTTGGCCAACTCAAAAGTCAAGGAGGGGGATTATAGGATAGGAAAACAACTACTCACACAGTTTTTTGAGGAGTCTAAGTCACAAGAGAGCCATTTTCCCCCTGAGATAGAGACTTCTCACGCTGCAAAGCATTTAGGAGTGTTGGACATGGGCAGTATCCAAGAGAGAGAAGCAATGTTAGACATTGGGGGGACAATCCCACTATGGTCAAGAACAATGCTAGAAAACTATGAGAATCATCTGGCAGTGCATGTTTCTTATGTTCTTCGTGTTAAGTGGTTGCTATTGCTATGGCATTTTTCAATTTTGATATGTTTGATTTCCAACTTCTCGTTTGCGAAGATGAGTTCATTAAAAGATCCAGAAGAAGCAAGTCAGTAGATAGTGCATTCTCATCTTCCTCCAATTTAAAAGAGACCAAAAAGGATTTCGGGTTGGCCCACTATGTGGGATGTTTCAATCATAAAAATGTAACAAGTCAGATGTACACATGTACATATACACAACTAAGAGACAAATATCTATATGCATATTATTTGGTAATATTTCCTTACAAGCATCTTTTATTTTCTTGTTTCTTGATAGATCATAATATTTCACAAGGATTTCTCTCCAAACAAATTCCCATTTGAGTTTTGAGTATTAATGTCTTGTTTGTGTTTGACTGGTCTTGGTCATCTAACCTTCTCCATTAATTATCTTGGATGTTTGAATTGGTGACATGCTTTCTTGTTTTAGATAAAAAGATTGATAATATTAGATGTCAATGGGCTGCTCTTGCGAAGAAGGCAAAGCCCTTTTCGAAATACATGTCTGCGGTCATGGTTATTGCAAGACACTATGTAATGTTGCAGCTAGGACTTCTACGGGCTATCATGTAATATACAAATTGATCTTGAGCAGCGTCTTTAGTTCTTTTATGATAGGGCCCAGTGCTATGAGGACCCGAAAATTGAGTATCCCTATGAGCCATGCCATGGACTATTTACAAAACCTTTTGCACACATAGACATTGAAATTGACCCTAATAATACAATGTTTGCAAACAAAACACTAGAAAAAGCAAGGTACAATCTAGTTGGAAGCCTCATTAAGGCTCTTGGCTTTGAGGGCGATGAGGATGATGATTTTTTTGAGAGATTGAAGCCATATCTTTTGCGCTTGTATTGGTTTCCAGGATGTGCTACTGAATATGTATGGTCAAATGATATAATGTAGAAACACATTATTCTTTGATTGTTAAAGACATTTAGACAGTGTATTGTGATGTATCTTCTTTGATATCTTGTGAATTTAAGAAAATGTCTAGATTACATCATCTTTGTATTCCTCAGAAGGCAAGTGTTTTTAAACACACCAAAACAATAGCATTACCAATAGTAAAAGAAAAATGACACAAAGAACCAATTCTTCACAAAAGGGTTGTGTGTTATAGAAGACCCATCCCTTAAGAAGGGTTATGTGTTACAAGGTACGGCTTGTTGTGTCAATTACATCATGTCGATTACACCATCTCTACACTGGAAAATACACCAAAACAATAATGCAACTAATTGTAGAGAGAAAATTGGTAGGAATGATCCATAAATTATCAAAGGCTTTGTGTGTTACAAAATATCCATTCTATAACAAAAGGTATGTTACAAAAGATCCCTTAACAAAAGGGTTGTGTGTTAGAAGGTACATCTTGCAAGAGAAGCTCAGGTTACAAGGTTGTGTGTTACAAGAGTAGCTCAAGTTAGCAATACTTTTCCTTGAAGGTCCTTGCACGTCATCTGTGATTCCCTTCTTTTCAATACATGCTTTCTACTTTGTATGAAGTAGAAGTCTTCTAGTAGCATATTGGGTGTCTCATCATTCATGTCTTTGTGAAGCTCCATCAAAGCACATTCCTCTCTTATGCTTATAATGGTCAATAGAGATGAGGTCTCATCTACCACCTCAATGTCTATAACCTAGTTGGCTTGCAATCTTGTAGCCTCTTAATCCGTTGGCACAAGCACTCCATTGATATAGTGCTCCCAAAAATACCAGAATGATAGTATAAAAGTTTGGGTTGTGATCATGTACTTTGCCACAACTGTATCAAGGACAATGCGATAGTGTACACATCCCACCTATTTCATGAACCATTAGCTCCATAGTATCTTTACCAATAATTTGTTGTCCATTTGAGTGCAGACTAGAATTGTCTTGGTAATGTTAACATCAAACTCCCGGAACAATTCCACAAAAATGTTGATAGGCATAGATAGCATGATCTTCACTAATTTTGTCGGAATGGTAATCCATAATTATCATTGCACATCTCTGTATACCTTGCTTCATGTGGACTCTACTCCAAAGAAATCACGCACTAGCCATGCCAATCTATTCTTGTCTGCATCTAAAGGGAGTGCTTGGAGGTAACCTTTCGTGTGAGACCGGTCTTGAAGTTGGTAAAAATGATCGTAAACGAAGAGAACTTCATTTGCAAGGCTCCCCCTAGTCCTTCCCTCATACTATAACTATCCAATGTCCATGAAGCACATGGATGACTCCTACAATCCACTCAATGGGCTGCCACTCCTCATAGGATGAACGATAAATGTCAGAAGCAATGTCATACGATACTCTCACATAGAATATAATAAATGTTTGAAAAAATGAAAATAACGATACATAAAAACCAAGAGGGTAAGCCAAACCTATAGTTTGGCATGTGAGTGGAATCCTTGTCTCGTATCCAGGTGTCCTTACAATCTCATCGTGCATGTAGACATGCTGCATGAGCACCTCTTTCATAGTTGTTTTGCCCTGTGGAACTTTAAATTCCACCACACGTCCCTTCCACGCCCATTTATAGACACTTCCCTCATGCTTGCACTTTCCTCGGTCATGGATGCATGAACATCCAAGATCCCATCAAGGGTAATGGTAACCAAGATAGAGAAGATAGACGTTGAAGGTCTGCGAGGCAAGGGAGTAGCATTGTTTGTGACCACTGTAGAACATCAAGAACTTAGATGATGAGGGTGGGAAACCATTAGAGATTGACAACAAAGAAAGAGTGCAGAGAGCTCTAGAAGAAGGAGAAGATCTTGGTAGCTAGGAGAAGGTGAGGAGTTTTTGAAAAACCTCCCTCCCAAAACCTCCCCAAACCTCCCTCCAAAATCTTTCCAAATCTTCTTCTTGTCCATAGATAGTGACATTTGGAGGGTATTCTCCTTAAACAAAAAAGCTTTTCGAATATTTTTTGCTACTTTGTGAGTAATTTTTGAGAAAATCCAACGTAGCGTTGGTCTTCATCCTATTGGATGCGCTACTCCTCTCTTCTCTTATTTGCCCTCATTTTGACCACTAAAATTCTCTAATGCCTACTATCTTCCAATGCCTCATGTGTGCCAATTTCAAAGACATGCTCAGGAAATGGTTGGAAGTCTTTGTCAATGACCTATACATCCACATCAACTAGGAAGAGCATTTGGAAAAGCTGCAATTAGTCTTTGAATAGTGTCGACAATACGGTCTCTCATTGAACCTCTTAAAGTGCTAGTTTTGGGTAAAGCATGGTTGCATCTTAGGGCACGTCATGTCAAAAAATGGAATAGCCACTGATTTTTCTAAAATCAAGGTGATTATAGACCTTCTCCCTTCAACTAACTTCAAGGGAGTTCAATGTTTCTTAGCCTACATAGGATACTACCGATGGTTTGTACTGAACTATGCATTGATTGCTAGACCTTTGTACAAGCTTCTGATAGTATTCGAGTGGACCCAAGAATGTCAATAGGCCTATGAAAGGCTGAAATAGGCTCTAACTTTAGCTCATATCTTAAGAGCCCCAAATTGGTCCATCACATTTCACATGTACATTGATGCATCAAGATTTACCATGGGAGCAATGTTTTGCTAACCACGCAAACATAACCTAGACTATCTAATGATTTTTGCTAGCAAATAGCTCACAGAGATAGAAATGAACTACTCCATAAAGGAGAGAGAAGGATTAGCCATAGTTTTTGCCGTAAAGAAGTTCGAACACTATCTTCTAGTGACACCCTTCACCTTCTTTGTGGACCATCAAGCATTGCTTTATCTTATGAATAAACATTAAGCAACAAGATGCATCGCTCGATGGTTTCTTTTGCTCTGGGAATTTGACTTCTCTGTGGTCATATGCAAGGGCAAACAACATTATATGTTAGATCATATGTCTTGCATGCCCACAAGAGAGGCCGATGAACAAGGAATCAGTGATGATGACCTATCAAATGCATATCTTTTTAAAATATCCAATGAAAACAAGAATTGTTTAGAGCAAACTTCACACCGTATTGGGTGGATGACATGGTCCACATACTTGAGAATGGACTACTAAAATGACCAATAGAGAAAGCTAGATTGAAAACACTCATCTTCAAGATCCAATTGTATCAGTTGATTGTAGGTCAACTGTATCAGGTAGGACATGATGGACTTTTAAGTAGATGTGTCTACGAACAAGAAATGTATGATGTACTCAAGGAAGCGCATGGTAGAATAGTTGGAGGGCATTTTAGTGGGGACACTACCACACGACGCAAGGTGCTCCAATCCCAATTGCGGTAGCCAACATTATTCTGCATGCAACTAAGTTTGTAAAGCATTGAAATGTCAGTGCCAATGGACTAAAATCCCTACTCGTAAGGACAAAATGGAGCTAACCCTAGTGATTGCATGCCAACCATTCGAGAAGTGGGAAATCAATTTCATTGGCCCAATCAGCCCTATAGCTCAATACTCCCAAGCCAAATAGATCATTGTTGCCACAAACTATCTCACCAAGAGGCAAAAGCTCAAGCAACCCCCAAAAATGATGCAAGGACCATAGCCAAATTTATTTAGGAGTAAGTAATCTCACAGTTTGACTGCCCCATAGAGTTGGTTAGTGACCAAGGCACACACTTTATCAACAAAGTGATCGCTCACTTGTTATCCACCTTCCTAATAATCCGTCTATGTGCCTCATGAAATGACTGGGACAACAAACTTATGGCAGCTTTAAGGGCATACTAAACGGCCTACAAAACAGCCACACGACAAACTCCATTCACATTTATCTACAAAATTGAAGCTATTTTTCCTAGAAAATTCTTTGTTCCCAGCTTGAGAATAGCAGCCCAAGAGTGATTGGAGGGCCAAGAAGCATGGACAAATTTCCTAGTGGAGCTAGAACGTCTCTTTGAGACCCATCTCATTACAAACCACGCTCTAGTATGCGAAAAGGCACACTGCAAGAGTTGGTTTGACAAGTATATCAAGCAATCAGACATTGGAAAAACAAAATTAGTCTTGCTATACTCTTTCAAAGGACACAAGTAGAAAATGAAGTTTACGGGATTGGTTCCCTTCAAGGTTTGTATACTATCAATAGAACGAGGAATGTGGAACTAGAAACCCTAGAAGGATAGGGTATAGGTTTCTTCAAAAGTATTACCCCCCATCACATCAACTTCATGAAACTCTAATAATGAACCCACCATCAAATGTGAGGGTTGTGACCATCACAGAGCTCAAGGATGTGGATGAAGAAGAAATAGCACCAGCCTACCTACAGATCACCATAACCTCCCAAACGGTATGCACCCTTGATGTGCTAATTGACGAGGGAGATGACGCCGATATCTTAATGCATAAACACTAGACCGCCATCTTGGATCCACCCTAATTGCAATCAACCAACGCAAAACTAAGTCCATTTGGGGGGCAATCCTACCCACTCTTAGAGAAATGCAAACTGAGGATTTCTATCAAGATTGAGAGTCTACCCATCATCTTCTACATGCTACCCAACAAGCAAAGTGTTGGCAAGGAGACCCTGTTGGGATGAGTATTCAAAAAGCAAGTTCATTGTAATGCATCCACCATGCCATTGGGCACATTAGAATCATTATCGCTTTTAGCAAGAGCACCGCAATTGTCCCAAAACTTGTAGTGCTACTTGTAGCTAAATCTAGTATCCACACGCAACTTGGCCCCTACTCCACAATGAGATGCCTCTTAGCATGAAGGATAAGAGAAAAAAATGACGAGGATAAGAAAGAAAGAAGTAGAAAACAAAGAAGCACAGCAAGGAAATCAACCATATGTACTATATGAGTATCACACAAGCACTACACCTAGGGACCACCCCATCCCATTCTCCACTTCACAATCTTAGGGCACCTTCAGGGCAGGACACACCTACGAAGCTCCTGCTAGACCTGTCTCCCTAAGTCACACCCACATCACCTCCCTTTGTATAAGAACTAGGTCCTCAAGTGTGGGACAACACCTTGGGCTTGTGCCTACGATCCCAACCCAACTAACAATTCCACAGACACAGACACCATGCACTACACTGTGAGATAGACACACCCCCAAGTAGTGCACTTCCTTTTCTTTTCAAGTACATTGGAAACCCACAATCCACCATCGGCATTGGAGGCCCCCATCGTCCACTCAATCCTTCCTCGGCATCCACAACTCTCCATCCATTTTGATGTGTCTCTTCTCCATAGCCAACCTCTCGAAGCCCCATCATCAACTCATATGGCAAACCTTCAACCACCAGAGCCCTTATCAACAAGTGCCATGGTACTGGCACTTGGCTAGGAGGGAGGTAATGTTACAGCCCAAAAGGAAGCCCAAGATAGAAAGGCCCCAAAAAGTCAAAAATGGAAGACCCAAAAGGTTAGAAATGAAAGGCAACCCAAGGTGAGAAATGTTGAGATGACAAGCTTAACACATGCGGACATTGATGATGGACCGCCTGGTTAGATGGGCCCACATGTCTACACTTAGCACGTCGATGGTCATTATGACTCTCACATGGCCACTGACTCATTACTTATTATATTCAGGTTGTTACACCTATTTACAGCTTGCATAGTTATAGCGCCAGTCGACTAGTGTAGTCGGTTATGCATTGTTTAACTTAGTAGGTCACTTTCCTTTATGTTGTATCTTATCTATACTTTGTGTACATTGTAAAGTATGTGGAAGAAGAAGAAAAAAACCAGCAAGAAAACGTTTTTTCCTCCATCTCTCTTCTTGTCTCTTGAGTGAGCTTCTCCTTGTGCATTCTGTGTGTGTTCGGTGCAGCATCTTGAGCAAGTCCCCCCACCACGCGATTCTTGACATGATATCAGAGCCACGCCACTGAGAGAGGCTGATTTTCAAAGGCTGAAGTGAAGGAGAAGAAGCAAGGTTCGAGCAAGCAAGCCATGGGTAAGAAGCTCTCCTATCCTTCCACTCTTTCTCTTGGATAGTGCCTATGGAGGCACCGAAAGCAGGGCCGAGCAAAAATCTCAGATTGCAGTGAGATTTGGTGTGTGCGAAGAGCGCTGTATATTCTGTAGATAAGCCCTTTAGGGTTTTTCCGCAGTTATTTTGGGCATGTGAGGCCGTTTCAGGTCTCGTTTTAGAGCCACAAGGTTGTAGAAAGCAGTTTCAGGGTACACTGTGATTTCGGTTGTTTTGACCGAAAGTGGGTGCGCATGTTACAGATTGTGAATCTGTAATTCTTGAGGTGTTTTCAGGAAGCAAACATAAGGTTTATCTGTAAACAGGTTGCAGATTGCATATATTGTTGAGTAGACAGTGAAAAAGGCTATCTGGTGTATTACTATGCACTACAGGTCAAGGGTTGCAGAAGATTTGCTTGCTGTTTGGTATTAGTTTTGTGATAATGGCAGAGAACAGTGGAAGCCCCATCATTGAGAAGCTCAACAACAATAACTACCCTTCATGGAAGTTCCGTGTCACAAACTTCCTTATTGGAAAAGGCCTCTACGAGTTTGTTTCAGGTGAAGAAAAGAAGCCGGAGGTGAGTGACCCTCCAGCTACAGAAGAGACAAAGGCACGAAAGGAATGTAATGCAAAAGACAAGAAGGTCATGTATTGGCTGTCTGCAGTAATTGACAATAATATGCTGGGACATATTAGAAATGCAGAGAATTCATATGCAACTTGGACCATACTTGAAAGTATGTTTTCTGTAAATACAAAGGCATGAAAGATTCAACTCAAGCAAGAGTTGAATACATTGAAGAAAGGGAAGATGTCTATCAATGAGTATGCACTGAAGGTAAGGAGCATTGCAGATGCATTGGCAGCGATTGATGCAATGCTCGATGATGATGATTTGGTGTCGTCCACCTTGGGTGAACTTAACAATAAAAAGGCTTGGAAGTCTTTTGTAACTTCCGTATATGTCAAAAAGCCATTTCTAGATTTCGATGAGTTGGTCTCCCTTATAATCACTTAAGAGATCAACATGCAGAGTGAGACATCTGAAAGAAGTGGTAAACACGTCCAAGCTTTCTACTCCAATTCAGGAAGGAGACGTGGCATGTTCTCTTCAAGAGGCCGTGGTACAGGACGTGGTAGTGACAACCAGCAAAATAGATTGAATCAACAATTTGGCTATATGCAGGTTTTAGGAGGTCATGGTAACTTTAGAGGCAGGGGGAGCTTTAGAGGAAGAGGTGGATGGCAGAATAGAGGTTCTAAAAACTTTGGTATTGTGTGTCACTACTGTGGAAAAATAGGTCATATTGCAGCCCAATGTTATGCTAAGAAATATGATATTCGCAGTGGTAAGTTGTAGGAAGGAAACTATGCATTGTCTTCATGACAGAATGAAGACAAAAATGAACGTCTGTTTGTTATGCAGCATATGTTGAATGCTATTACAGGAAAGGGAACACATGATGATGTTTGGTATGTTGATTCAGGTGCATCCAATCATATGACTAGCCATGCAGAATGGTTTGGAGAGATGCAGGATTTGCAAAATGCAGGTTATGTGTAGACGGGTGATGATTCATGCCACCCAATTTCACATATTGGAAAAGTTCCCTTGTCCTTGCATGATGGTAAGACAAAGAGTCTTTTAGATGTATTACATGTGCCATCTATTACAAACAACTTGGTGTCAGTCGGTTAAATGGTAGAGCAAGGACTGCAAGTCAGATTTAATGCAAAGGGCTGCTTTGTAGAAGACTTCAATGACAAGTGTAGGTTGGTAGCAAAGGGAAGTAGAGTTGGATGTATGTTTACTCTGGATGCTAGAATTCCTATTATGAATGCTGCTATGTATGCTGAAGGAAAAGGTGTTGTTGTAGATATTAAAATTTGGCACAAACGCATTGGACATGAAAATGTACAAAGACTGAAATTAATGCAGTCCAAAGGGTTGGTTATAGGTTTGCCTACATTTAGAGTTGCAGAATTTCATAAGGTATGCGAATCATGTCAGTTTGGTAAGTAGGCAAGACAACCCTTTTCACATGACAGAGATGTAAGCAGAAATATCCTTGATATTGTGCATACAGACATTTGGGGGCCTACACAAAATGTATCTCTTGGAGGCAGTTCATACTTTGTCACATTCATTGATGATTGTTCTAGAAAGCTGTGGGTATATTTTATGAAGGAAAAGAGTGAGACGTTTGAGCACTTTAGAACTTTCAAGGCTGCAATTGAAAGAGAAACATGCTTGAAAGTAAAGTGCTTGAGGTCAGATGGAGGGGGAGAGTACCTCTCGAATGAGTTCAATGATTTTCTGAGGTCTCATGGGATAACGAGACAGTTCACATGCAGATATACCCCACAGCAAAATGGGGTTGCAGAAAGAAAAAACATGCATATTGCAGAAGTTGCACGCGCCTTGATGGCTGAAAAGAATATGCCTAGGAATTTTTGGTCTGAGGCTGTTCATAATGTTGTTTATATTATGAACAGAACTTCCACAGCTGCAGTTCATGGTATGACCCCCGAAGAATGTTTTACAGGTAAGAAGCCTGATGTCTCACAGTTGAAAGTGTTTGGCTGCATTGCGTATGTTCATGTGCCAGATGAGTTGTGGAAGAAACTGGATCCAAAGGCTGAAAAGTGTGTCTTTATTGGATACTCTTTAGAGTAGAAAGGGTATCGTTGTTATAACCCTGTCACATGTAAGTTCAGAGTGAGTAGGGATGTCATCTTTGATGAAATGAGCAGTTGGTATGCATTTAGTGGTGATACATTAGATGATGACGATGATCATGACACTCATGTGCAGGCTGAAAAGCAAGAATCACGAACTCTTAGTGGACTAGAGACATCATCTGGTAGTCCTTGGTCTGGGAGACTAAGGAGTAGCTCTACATCTTCAGGTGCATCTAGTAGCACTACAGGTAAAGACAAAGGAAAGAGTAAAGTGTCAAAAGGCATTGATGCAGTTCTTGATGGAGACTCCAGTGGCTCAGAGAGCTTGGATGATGAGCTTGGCATTCCTTCAGTGAGGACACTAGGTGTACAGAGAGCTCATAATAATGTAAAGGCTCCATTGAGTGATCCGGTGATACACAGATCTAGCAGGGTCAGATACCCTATTAAAAGATTTAGTTTTGAAGGTTATGCAGCTCACCATTATGCTTATATGGTGAAACTAGTTGAGGATGTTGAGCCCACTTATTTTGAGGATGCTGTTCATCATACTCATTGGGATGCAGCAATGGATGAGGAGATGGCTGCATTAGAGGCCAATAAGACTTGGGATCTAGTATCATTGCCGAAGGGCAAGAAAGCTATTGGATGTAAGTGGGTTTATAAGATTAAGCACAATGCATATGGTTCTATTAGTAGGTACAAAGCTAGGCTGGTTGCAAAAGGCTATGCCCATACATATGGCATAGATTATGATGAAACCTTTAGTCCAGTTGCTAGGATGGCAACTATCAGATGTGTGATTGCTTTGGCAGCAGCCAAAGGTTGGAGGTTGCAGCAAATGGATGTGAAGAATGCCTTCTTGCATGGTGATTTGCAAGAAGAAGTGTATATGGATTAGCCAGTAGGTTATGAAGATTTAGAGCATCCCATGTATGTGTGCAGGTTGAAGAAGATGCTCTATGGGCTCAAGCAAGCACCTAGAGCATAGTGTGACAAGATCAGAGAGTATTTTGTCAATATTGGCTTTTATGTTTTTGATGCTGATCACTCACTTTATGTGAGAAAGGGAGATGCAGGTTTGGTCATCATAGTCATCTATGTGGATGACTTGATTATTACAGGTGATAGTGATAGTGGGATTGCTAAAGTCAAGGACTTTTTGAAGAAGAAGTTTGAGATGAAGGATTTAGGTGAGCTAAGGTACTTCCTTGGCATTGAGGTGATCAGATGTGATGATGGTGTATGGTTGTCCCAAAGACAGTATGGCTTGGATATGTTGTCCAAGTATGATATGACAGCATGCAAGCCACTTTCAATCCCGTTGGAGCAGAAAGTAAAGTTGAGTGCTGATGTTGGGGATGAGATAGAAGACCATACTATGTTCAGGAGGATGGTGGGGAGTTTGATCTACATGACCATTACAAGGCCAGACTTGAGCTACGATGTTGGTCTTGTGAGTCAGTTTATGCAAGTACCTAGAAAGCCACATTTGGATGCAGTCAGACGCATATTGAGATATGTGAAGTCCACATTACATTATGGACTTTTCTATGAGGCAGGTACAGATGTACAAGTGTTTGGATACACAGATGCAGATTGGGTTGGTAGTATATTTGATAGAAGATCTACCAGCAGATACATGTTCTCTCTTGGTAGTGTAGCAGTTGCTTGGAGCAGCAAAAAGCAATCTACAGTTGCTTTGTCGAGTACAGAGGCTGAGTATAGAGGTGATGTTGTTGCAACATGTGAGGTAGTATGGCTACAAAAGTTAATGGCTGATTTGGATGTGCAGGTGGAAGGTCCTGTTGTCATTTATTGTGACAACATGAGCAGTATACAATTGGCTAGGAACCCTGTGTTCCATGCCAGGACAAAACATATTGAGGTACACTACCACTTTGTGAGAGAGAAGGTACTAGCAAGTGAGATTGACTTGGTGTATGTCAGCACACAAGATCAGATAGCTGACATCTTCACGAAGGCATTGGGTATAGAGAAGCTTCAAAAGTTTCAAAGCTTACTTGGAGTTGCAAAGATGCAGTTGAGTTTGAGGGGGAGTGTTGAGATGACAAGCTCAACACATGCGGACATTGATGATGGACCGCCTGGTTAGATGGGTCCACACGTCTACACTTAGCACGTCAGTGGTCATTATGACTCTCACATGGCCACTGACTCATTACTTATTATATTCAGGTTGTTACACCTATTTACAACAGCTGGCATAGTTATAACGCCAATTGACTAGTGTAGTTGGTTATGCATTGTTTGACTTAGTAGGCCACTTTTCTTTATGTTGTATCTTATCTATACTTTGTGTACATTGTAAAGTGTGTGGAAGAAGAAGAAAAAACTAGCAAGAAAACGTTTTGGCCTCCATCTCTCTTCTTGTCTCTTGAGTGAGCTTCTCCTTGTGCATTTTGTGTGTGTTCGGCGCAGCATCTTGAGCAAGTCCCCCCACCACGCGATTCTTGACAAGAAAAGAAGAAAAGAAAGGAAAGCTTAGAAAAATGTAAAAAAATTCTTAATTCAAAAGGGCATGCATAATAATGAGCGCACTGAATATTCTAGCAAAGAAAGTGTTGGGTGCATTGTAATTCATTTTGTAAAAGAGTGACGGGATTTCTCCTTTGCAATTTGTAAATATCAACAGGCACGGGCGAAGGAATTTTGAAAAGAGGAAAGAAATAAAGAAAGAATAACTTGGCTAAAATGGTCATTCATGTAAAAAGGGATGGGCACCCAAAGAGAAGAAGGACATGTATAAAAAGGAAAAAAGGGAATGGAGAAGATCATTCCTGTGTGTGGCCAAAAATAGCTCTTCTCTTCTTCTTTTTGTTCTTACTTGCTTGAGCTTGTGCTTGAGAGAGGGATTTTGAGGGAGTGATTGTGTGAGGGTGAGGGAATGTAGTGGAGAAGCTCCCCATCTTCTTCTCTCTTATTCTTCTCTTCTCTCCTCTTCTCTTGTCTCATATGCGAAAATGGAGCATGGTGCATGGAGCCTGAGGATCGAGCTTGCACCTTGGATCGTGGAGCTATTAGATTGTTTGAGGGAGGAGGCAACTCAATTGGGCATGGAGGTAAACTCACTACACTTGCAAGTGTGAGAGCGCATACAACTATGTGAGAGGTAGCCATTGCACTTGGCTTGAAATTCTTGAAGCAATAAGCAATCTGTGGGTCTTGACGGTCGTGATCAAGAAGCTCACATGGTAATACACTAGACCCTAAAGGGCATTGTGAATAGTGAAAAACCTCTTCTACCCGAATCCCTTTAAATGCCAATAGTAGTTTCCTATTATTGGTGTCTTCAATCTTGATAGAGAGGATTTAAGTCTTTGCATTATTGATCAAAGGACTTGAAACCTTAGCAAATTGGTTGTAAATCTCTAAAATTCTAAAATTATATTTACAATATTGGAGTGTACTAGAGGTATCATCCACAAAAGCTAAGTACACATCTAATATCCATTAGGTAGTGGAAGACCATGAATGGTGCCCCTTTACATCTTGAGCTCAATCACCTAAAGTAGTGGATCCACAACTATTGCAAAAAGAAGAAGAGGATCCATGGGGAACCCATGCCTCACCAATTTTTGGAGATAGAAGGATGAGAGAGAAATTCATATATTTCAACATTAGGTGAGGCATTAGTGAAAAGCATATTGATCATCATATAAAATTGATGCATACTTGAAATAGACCATCAAGTTTAAGATGGAATCATGGAACTTTTGACAATACAAGAAAACATATTAACCAACATGTGTGATCTTAGGAAACAAAAATTAGCCCTTAGGGCTTACGCTTTTGTTATTATTTTACAAGAGACATTGAACATGGAAATGGCCTTCATTGACTTGGTTTATCTCTAACCACTAACTTAAAAAGAATCTTATTTAATCATTCATTTGTAAAGCTTGACATCAATTCTCATGCAAGAATTAGCACAATTACATATGTATTTAGCACAATTACATATGTATTTACACATGGACCCTAGAACACTCTTAAACCTCCACAACACTAGGATGCCAACATGGATAGGGGATTTCCCTTTTCTAGTTTTCTTAACCAAAAAATGAAATTCATCTTTGACAATAAAAGAGTATCATAAGGTATTATTCATTAATTGGCACAAAAAATAATCCATGAAGTTATCATACTCTGGCTTTCTAGTAGGCACATAACTTTCAATAATTGAAAGATGTCTCACAAACACTTTTTTTAATGGACACATCATCCAAATAAGAAACCCCCTCCTCATTCTCAATAATATTCATTGACTATTTCCTTTGTTTCTCTTGAAAGGATTTATAGAAAACCAAAGTAGGGTCATCCTTTGCCAAGTTCTGTGTAACTTTCAATTGAATTTTAATACATTAATTTTGCTTCTCTTCAAATACAATGTACTATCCAATATCATGTAAGACCCAAACAAGGACATTATCATTAGGAAAAAGACAAATAGTAGCCATCAAAGATTTTCTACATCTAGTAGTGTCATCCATAATATTCCTTCTACATATAACTTGATCTTTGCTATGCTTTTTGGAGGAAATATGGATAGCTTTGGTATGTTCTCAAACATAGATGATCAAGTTTGAGTGAGATAGACTCGACAGGAGAATTGAAAATATTGCAACTAAGTAGTGAAATTCTTGCCTTTTGAAAAGGACTTGTTGAAGATGAATGGCTACCTCCCATAATTGAATTCCAAGGCGACAATCATTTCGAAGGTAATCTAGATAGGATAATGATTAAAATACAAATGTTCGATAGGATTCTAAGCTGGTTTTAGGTACATCCCTCTAATTAATGTGTGCTCTATCAAGTCAAGCTACCCACCATGAATCATCTTTGTGTGTATTGTTCCAAGTAAAGGCTTTAGCATCATTTTATGAAACCATATGAACAACATTTTTTGAATCATGAAAGTGACATAGATTATCCTTGCTCTCTCTTTCATTGGCCATGTTGGCATCCTAGTGTTGTGGCCAACACTAGGATGCCAACATAGATTATCCTTGCTCTATCCACTTCATTCATGGTCATATTCCATCCTTGGCTAAGACGGTGAAAAGATGTGAGATTTACCCTTTAATTTTCTCCCACAATCTTGCCTTATTCATTGATGAGAGGTGATCATAAACCAATTGGACATTCAAATCCATACAACTTCTTACAATTGAGATGGCCGCTAGATATCCGACCTCCTCTCTCCATTCAAACCTCGACCTTAATTCCTCCTTGATTACAAGTATAAGGACACATGTGCTCCTACCAAAGGATGCCAAGAAATTAGAATAGCTAGGAAATGCAAAAATTTGCATGTTTGTAGGTACTAACTTGACCTCTTATTATCCAAAAATCTTTGATTTCATGAGATGTAATAAGTTTTTCATGCAACCTTTCTATTCTCAAAGAAAAACCCTCTCACATTTCTAGAAATTAAAGATCATTTCTTTATAAGATTGTTCACATATAGGATCAAAATCAAGATCATGAATCCATCATTCTCATCAACCAATGGAGTGGAAATATTCTAGTACAACAAAGGTATTCTTGTAAGTTTTGTGAGAGAGATATTACCTTTTCCTTTGTAGCTTTTTCCTTTACTTTCCTCTTGGAGTTGTTTTTCTCCTTGTCACTCCTTCTCTAGATCTTTCACTAATCTTTTGATGCTTTTTTACAAGGCTTGATCTTGTTAGGAACAAGTGGCTATAGCTCTCTTGCATCAAAATTATTTTCTTTGGTTGGTTTATAGGACACCACCATAGAGAAACCTTTCTTTTCTTTTGCTTCTTTATCTTGAAACGCACTATCTTTTAATAGTGTTGAAAACCTCTCTTTAGCTTGATTTACTATAAGAGTCCCTTATATAATAGGAGTCAAGGAAAGACAAAAATTTTGACCTCCACTACCATCTCATTTCCATGTGGGTCAAAACCTCAAGATATATCCTTCTTAGCTTCGATGAGTCCATTAGAAGTGGTTGCAACATATAATACTTAACCCAAAAATTTTGGCATGATACCAACCTCTACATCTAGCCAATCAAGAGGCCAAAATACATAATCCGAACTAATCGCTCATATAAGAGTGTAGCTTCTAGGGAAAACTAAGAAGACCATCAAATGGATTAAACAAAGCTAACTTTGAACTTAGCTATTGAGGCCAGGATCTATTCTCTTTCTTGCTAAGAGCCAACTACTATGTTAGAATATTGAGGATGCATGCTAAGGAGAATTGCTAATGAGCAAATAGACAATCATAATGAGGCATAAGCATTGACAAAGAAGAACAACTGATATTATCCAAGCATAATGCAAGTACAACTAAGAATAATAACTGATGAAATGAGTGCCTTTTATAGGCTTACAGTAGGTGGTATTGGTAGGTGGAGAAAAGGTGAAAAGTGACCATGGTATTCACCAACTGTGGTTTTAATAAACCATGCATACATGACCTAGTCTAAGGCTTTATTTGCAATGTGTTTCGTTACCTTTTTTGTTCCTTACACATAGGCTATGGTGGATGTGATTGCACATTTCTCAACACCCCTCCTTGGTCACAACCAAGAAAGACACTGTGAGTATATAGAGGCTGTCATGAGTAGAACTTTGCTAAGTGTCGACATGGAAAGAACCAACCATACAAAGCTAGAGGACTGTTACAAGGCCTCACTAAGTGTGTAGAGACTGTAGTGTGCAGAAGTTACATGAGGAGTATAGGAGCTTATGGTAGGAACATTAGGCAAGTCCACATTTTAAACTTAAAAAAGTCTATCAGAAAATGAGCTACAAAAGAGGGACCGGTGAGTCTTATCCTTTTGTTCTTAGATGTTTTCCTCTTCTTCTTCTTCTTCTTCATGGTTGTCTTCATCTTCTTTGACTATAGCAAGATATGCTCTTTGAGACCTTTTCTTAGCATGGAAAAATTTCTCAATATGCACATTTTTCTTAGAAAAGTCATAGACTTTTCTCTTCTTCCCTTTCACATAGAGGAGTTGTTGGTCTCCTCTTGGGATGCTTGTTTCTTCCTTGCTCTTGATCTTCTTTTCCTCTTCCAAGAAAGAGGCTTTGATATCCACAAGCTTTGTCTTTGGCATGTTGATTAATGTGGTAGACACATTATCAGACTTGGGTGGAAGACTCTTGAGAAGCACTCCAATGCAAATTCCTTCATCCATCTTCAAGTTGATTCCTGCAAGTTGTGTCAACAAGATTTCCATATAATTCAAATGAGTTGCAAGTGAGGTACTACTTTTCATGTCAGGCCTAAAAAATTCAATCAGTAAGCCATATTTGGAGGATTTTGAATGAGCTCCAAACAAGGTTTCTAATCGATTCCATGTCGCGTGAGAGGTTTCACAATCATCAACATGATGAATGTAGCTGTCATCAAGTTCGAGCTTGATAATAGCTTGAGCCTTATCATCATTTTATCCCATATGACTAAAAGTGCATCTTCCCTTGGTTTCATCTCTTGACCACTTGTGATTGACCACAAGCCTTTCTTCATCAAGATCAATTTGATCCTAGTTTGCCATGTATGGAATCCGACACTATTGAATCAGCATGAGGGTGAATATTTTCCCATTTTGTTGATAGGAGTAGCAACAAATAACTAAGATTAGTCTAGCAGAAGAGTTGAGTTTGAGTGCATCAAAGGACACAAGAGGATTAGTGTTAATAAACACTAGGTAGTATCAAGAGATACTATGTAATTGAAGCACTTTGATGTTGATCTTGATGTTGAATCTTCTTCTTGCTGATTTGAAGTGGTAGATTAGTTGAGAACTCAGTGTTATAGCAGGTCAGAGAGTCAATGATATTACTAAGCCAAAGGAAGTAGGAAAATGAAGTAAAATTTGAGCTTTGAGATTAATGGCTATGGCTGCCCTCTTTAGGGTTTTGACAGGTGACTGGTTTTTTGCTGATTGCAGCATGTAGACATAACCATTTGAGAAACCCTCTAAGCTGGAGATAGCTTAGTTTTATAGCTTCAATTGCACTATGGTAGTGGATGGCATTGTTGTGTGTGCAGGTGGAATGAATAGTACGAATCAGAGACGTCACAATCTAGGCAACGAGCTATTGCAGGCACAATGCTGGAGTAGAGAGGCAGCAATGTTGGGTTTTGAAGTGATAGGGAGGAGCACTAGAGCAAAGAAAGAGTTTCCTAGAAGAAGGTACAAGCTGAAATGGCCTAGTTTGAGAGATTCAAGCCCTCCACTAAAGGTGGGAAGCTATAGAGGTAGGTGAGAGATTCATGGGAAAGCGGAAGGAGCCACAAATTCAAACTAGAATGACTCAATCAGTGGCCTAATGACTCATTAACTTGAAACCCACTTTGATACTATGTTAGAATATTGAGGATGCATAGTAAGGAGGATCACTGATGAGCAAATAGACAATCATAATGAGGCAAAGCATTGACAAAGAAGAACAACTGATATTATCCAAGCATAATGCAAGTACAATTGAGAATAATAACTTATGAAATGAGTGTGGGGATGAGTGCCTTTTATAGGGGTATTGGTCGATGGAGAAAAGGTGGAAAGTGACCATGGTATTCACCAACTGTGGTTTTAATAAACCATGCATACATGACCTAGTATAAGGCTTTATTTTCAATGTGTTTATTTGCCTTGTTTGTTCCTTACACAGAAGCTATGGTGGATGTGATTGCACATTTCTCAACATACTGTAAAGTAGAAGCCTTTCGCCATGAAGTTGTACTATATGAAATTGTAGGCACTGATAATTCTACAGCAACCATCCTGCAAACTCCTCCTATATAGGGATATTTCCCATGAAAAAGAAAAATGGGCCATGTGGTGAGAATTTTCCTTCTCTCATCGAATTATTTAGTGTTTTCTCACAAATATTTTTAATTTCCTCCATATCAAAGTTGTGATTCTATGTAGAACTGAGGAAATTCATTTCCATGGACTCAAAATTCGTGGGACTCTTCTTATTATTGTGATCTTCAACCTCCTCACCTAGCTCATATTGGGGCCTCTTGGCACCCCCCCACAGCCTGCATGTGGTAGGAGGCTTTGTGGCAAGACAAGAGACTAATGTAGACAAAAAAGATATTTAAGACCTTAGATCCCTTTGACACAATTAACACCCACTCACTTGTACACTTTTCACATGGTGGCCCACACTTATTTGAGATCACCTACCCATAATTTTGTAATTAGACATAATTAGAACTATATTGCCTTGTGTATATATGTAGGCACATTACACATAACTCTAAAATAATGGTAATATGACATTTAAACTAACAAATCATCTATGGTCCCAACTCATGTTTTAGTTAGTTGGATAGTATATATGAAAAAGAAGAACTACCATGTGTGTACATATGGGAACTTTATTCATAGTTATGTAACCTAATCAACCTAGGACTATATTTTGCAAGACCTACATGCTTTGCAAGGTAGTTACAATGGTCTAGCTTTTTTTGCATGACCCATTAAGAATACAACAATGATTAACTATTCCACAAAATTTTCTTATATAGTAATAGAGGGTGCATAGATTGATCACCCCCACTAAAAATGTGCCAAAATCTATGGCTACTTTTTCAAGACTCTCAAGCATTTGACCCACCTAATGTTCTCCTCTCTCAACACACAAGCATTATATTTCCATCATTACCAAAGTGAGGCAACATTATTGTTTTATTCTTATAGTATATGGAAGCCCCTAATATACATAAAGGGTTTATAATGACTTCCATCCATCCCTTCCTATAGCCATGATATTGACACTATCAAGTGTACCTTTGCCTTCACATCTAGTACGTTTTCTCATGAAATTGAGATTTATGCAAAGCATGGCCTATTTTCATGAAAACGACTAGCCTCGTGTCCTAAGATTGCACACCATGTATCATTACACCATGATAAGAATTTGTGAGGCTAACACATGAAGCATGTGTATAATAGCCTAAAAGGTATGCATGAATTTAAAGAACAACTTCAATTTCTAGAAGAGTATTCTAAACAACACATTTGGAATCTATTTCGACTCGAGATAATTCCAAGCATCAAGATTTCTAAGCTTGATGATTACTCAAAACTTGCAAGCTTTGCAAATGTATAGAAATTGTCTTCCTGTAAATCAATGATCCTCTCTCCATTAAAGGTATGGTATAAATAAGATAGTCAGATGATGAGATTTATATCATGTTAGATACATTCAATGTAAGGAGTTCAACTTGCTAGAAATTTTGTGCAAGTAATGGAGCTCATTATTGAAGAACAAAACTCATCTAGATCGTATTTACTTTATTCAAATATTCATTTTTGCTTTATTTAGTTTTGACATTGTACCTTAGAGAAGGAATTAGTTATGTTATCTTACATACATCTATGTCATCTACGATGGCATTGTGCACTTAGCATATTGATGATATCAATTGTGATTAGTGACTTGTTTTAGCTATGAACCAAGCTTGGAGAAGAAATCATTGCAAGTGAAGTGATTTTTTCACATGATAGTATGATAATGTGCTTTATTCAAAATGAAATATTTATTACAAAGCTAGCAATTTGCTATGTGCATCCATTGACATTAGGACCGCTATTTTTGGTTGATAATGAAAATCAACTACAAGCATTTCAATTGTTTGCTTAAGATACTCTATTCAAGATGTGCATTTTGCAGAGCAAAGATGAAAAAAATATGATTTACTACAATACTTATGGTAACTTTGGTCATTGATTGAGGCTCCATTAGTGTTCATGAAAGCCATTGGGAGATTATAGAAATATTGGCTTGAAATTTTGCATATTTTACGACCTTAAAGAATTGTTTTCCACAAGAATAAAGCAAGATTGATAGTAACCTCACCAAGTATGGATCCAACTTTTCACAAATTCAAAACACTTTTTTCCAAGTCCTACACAACTTGATTATAGTGAATCTTGGTTTTTTCCTAAATAAAGGCCATCTTAGTACCCTAGAAGCATCAAATCATTAGGTCTTGAGGCTAGTCGTCATATTCTATGCCATCCTTATTGCTACCCATCTTCATTAAACCAAGATTTAAATTGTTGGTTCAAAGAGATCTTTGGGACCTACACTATGACGAGAACACTTGTTGAATCAAGAACCAAGATTTGAACAAAGAAAACACCAAGACTTATTCTATGACATGATGAGAACACTTTCAAGCTAAGGGGTAAATAAATATTCTTTGAAAAACACATCACATTAAGGGTGAAAAAACCTTTCTATTGTCTCAATAAAATTGATTTCTATTGACACTAGTAGTCTCAATGAAAATGATTTCTATGGACACTAGTAGTCATTGAGTGGTCCTTGGTGCTTACTCACTTTCCGTACGTATTGAACAATCAATTAGGACAATCTCTTCATTCAAAATGGTGAAACCTTTGGAACTTTTGTAAGTTCAAATTTTTAATATTTTTTTTGTATAGCATGATGAAAAAATCTATCAAATCTAAACTTATAAATAATTGGCAACAAGATTTGTGTAGTGACCTATTATAAAAATTATTTGTTAACCACTAGTAGCCTGTTGGAAGAGAGGGAGAGAGACAGAGTGGAGTGGAAGATGAGCCTTAGCTCATTGTTGTTCTTCTTCCATTATTCTTCCATCATACTAACTGAAAGAGACTTACACACATAGGTATGACTAACCAAGGTTAAGTCACTGACTACACTGACTTATTGAATGTCACACACATGTACAGTTGTATCCAGTTAACGGTCACACACATAAAGATAGACTGACTGAAGAGTAACGGGAGCTTGATATTCTAACACTCCCCCTCAAGCTCAAACCATCTGATAAACTCCAAGTAGCTGTCTAAAATATATGAACTTTTCTTTAGACTTGGTAAATATATCTACTACCTAATCTTCACTCTTCACATGAATCAAGTCAATCTGCCATGTAAGAACCATTTCTCTAATGAAATGGTAGTGAACCTCAATATGTTTGGACCTAGCATGGTAGACAGGATTGTAGCCAACATAACACTAATGAGGTTATCACAATGCAGTCTCACTGTGCTTTTCAGCTGTATTCCCAAGTCTTTCAGTAGTTGCATCAACCAAACTGCTTCACAAGCCCCTAAGGCAGCTCCTCTGTACTCAACTTCTGAACTAGACAATGCAAGAGTAGGTTGTTGCTTACTCTGCCACTGATCATACTATTGCCCAATCCAAATGCATAACCACTAGTTGACCTTCTATCATAGGCACAACCAGCCCAATCAGCATCAGTAAACCCTGTTAAGTCAAAGGATTTTTCATATGCATAAAACAACCCATAATCTATAGTACCCTTTATATATCTCATGATCCTCCAGACTTCATCTAAATGTGGTTTGCAAGGCTTCTGCATGAACTGGCTAATCAGCCCCACTGCATAACATAAGTCATGACGGGTAATAGTCAAGTATATCAAGCTGCCCACCATCTATCGATACATCATCACATTCTCTATGTCATTCCCAACATCAATCTGTAGCTTGACATTCTGATCAAGAGGTGTCTCCATAGGCTTGCATTCCAACCATACCATACTTCTGTAACATGTTATGAGCATACTTCTTTTGTAGTAGCCATATACCTTGAGGCGTAGAGACTACCTCAATCCCAAGAAAATACTTTAGTTCACCAAGGTCTTTGACTCTCAATTCAATCTATAAACATGATTTAATTTTAGCAATGCCCTCTTCATCATCTCCAGTGATGATAAGATCATCTACGTAAACCACTGGAAACACATATCCATGATATGTCTTCTTCGTGAACAGACTATGATCTCCATTACCCAATCTAAATCCATGTTTCTCTAAATAACTATTGATCCAAGCATTCCATGCTCTAGGTGCCTCTTTCAGTCCATATAAATCCTTTTTCAGCTTACACACATGTTTAGGAAAGTCCGGGTGAACATAGCCTTCAAGCTGCTCCATATATACTTCCTCAACCAAATCACCATTCAAGAAAGCATTCTTGACGTCCATTTGCCATAATTTATAGTCTTTGCATGCTGCCAAAGTAATGACAATTCTGACTATTTCCATTTTAGTCACCAGACTGAAAGTCTCCTCATAGTCTAGGCCATATTGCTATGCATACCCTTTTGCAACCAGCCTGATCTTATAGCATTCTAACAAACCATCTGACTTGCACTTAACCTTGTACACCCATTTGCAGCCAATGGGGACTTTTCCTTTAGGAAATTCAACCAATTCCCATGTCTCATTTTCAGCCAGGGCTACATACTCCTCATCCATGGCAAACACACGAGTTATCATCTAGTGTGACTGCATCATCAAACTTTGTAGGTTCTTTGTACCCTATCACACTAACCATCTATGCATAATGGCGGGCTGAATAACCAGTGTATGTAAACCTGTCAGCTATTTTTCTGACTCTCTCTTATCTCCGTGCCTATGGCTCACTCTGAGCTTGCCTCTCATGAGGTGGTACATAACGACTCTACCTTGCTCTAGGTGTAATAATAGAGGGAATGCCCAACTCACTATCCAAGCTATCACTGTTGGATGACTCATAACCTGCTATAAGTGGACGTATCACACCCTCAAGAATCTTTTCTTTTCCCTTATCCAATCTCCCCCTCATTGACATATCCGTGTCAGTGGATGTAGGAGTACGAATTCACAAGCATCCTAACCAAGGACTTACTGTAGGTGACCCATCACTTGTAGGACCACTCATAGATCTACTCACTGTAGGTGTATTTTTAGCATTACTAGTGTGTTGGCTGATCCATTAGTAGCCACCGCAATAGGATTACCATATGACAATGCCAATTCATCAAAAACAACATCTCTGCTAATCAATGTCTCATGTGTAGATAGTACATACACTTATAAGCTTTCCAATCTTGTGCATAACCAAGGAACGCACTCTTGATAGCTTTAGGATTCAATTTCTTCCTCTTTTCATCAGGAACATGCACATATGCAATGCTGCCAAATACCTTCAAGTGTGAAATGCTAGGCTTATGACCATACAACCTCTCGTATAGAGTTACATCATGAATCCCTTCTATAGGAGTTCTATTCAACACATAGACAGTAGTCACTACTGCTTCAGCCCAATAACCATTTGGCAAACACTTCTCATTCAAAATAGTTCTTGCCAATTTCATCAGTACCCTATTTTTCCTTTCTGCTACACCATTTTGCTGCAGTGTATAGCTGCAAGTTAAATGTCTTCTGATCCCATGTTTAGCAAGGTACCTGTCAAAGTAATTAGAGACATATTCTCCACCTCCATCTAATCTAAGACATGAAATTTTACAGCTCAACTCATTTTTAGCAGGCTTCTTGAAGTCCTTGAATGCATCAAACACATCATCCTTATGTTTCAACGAGGGTAAGGTGAGGTCTTTGTGATTTGCAGAATACCAACAAGTTTATGTAAGAAGTGCAATACAATATAAGTGATACATAGGAGAGGGAGCCCTTGATTTAATCTACCATATTGGCATAGCATCTAAAAGGTTAGCATGCATGAATGACCCAAATAAATTGACATTGCACACTTTTATTGTAGAGGGCTAGCCCATAATCCCCATCAAGGTCCTTTGGATGTATCTAATTTTATATATAATCGTAATATTTGATATCCACTCTATCCCCATGTCCTCTATCTCCATCTTCTATTGTATGTAATCTTATAACACAATGAAAAGCAAACAAATTAGGGCTTCATGGCGAGTAAAATATCTCAGGAAAGAGCATCCTTGGCTTTTAGTCTTGTGAAATCAAGTGACTTAACTTACTAGATTACTCACCATCATGATATGTGGAGAGGGAGAGTTTTACATTTTGGGTGGTTTGTGTTATCATAATTTTATTCCAAGTTATTTAGTGCACTTTTATCAACATGTGTTTAGGGTATAGTGAGGCATGCTACATTGGGATTTGGATATGTTATTTATCACCTTACAATGGAATATGACCTCAATCGTGATTGGGAAGTCTCCTCCAATGGAGAGGGATCAATGGGAGACCTTGGTTTTTGTCCCTAATCATTCTTATCCTCTATTATCAATTTGAAGACCTTGGGTTCATTTCCTCCTCTTAGATTGAAAATATCCTATCTCCTACAAATAAATCTACCTCTTCCAACACCCAAGACATCAATTCCTACCACTATGGTGCCTATTGGGAGAGGTGTGACAACACCACTCCCTACCATTACTCCCAGGAAAAGGGGAAAATGCAAGGGCAAGAAGACCACCAACCAAAATATTGATGCTCACCTCAATACGTCAAGTGGAAGGAATGGGAGGCACTAGTTCTTCTACAAGTATTAGAATGACTATAACATGATTCACAATCTCTTAGGCATAAAAATAAGGGTGAAGTACCATTAGTAGATAATAGCATCTATGTCTCAATTCTAAAATGTCTATAGAACAAGTATCTAGTATGAAGACAGGTAGGAGTAGATGCAAGCTTCCTTAAATAAAATTAATGACTACAAACAATGGCATGAAAGTGGAACTTGGCTTCTTTTAAATGACAATTACTAAGCAATGCATGTGCCATCAACTTGAACCAAGCCCCTTATCCTTCACATTGTTTCATGAAACATAGAACGCATGTCTATAAATGTTTTAATTAATTTAACTTGTCCATTTTCTTGATTTTTTCTACACGTTGGTTTCTTTGAGAACATGTGCAAAAGCCTTTATTTTTTTCTATCTTTGGAATGAAGTAGAATTAAGCTTCTCCTATAGTTCCTCATATGAGCAGATGGCATGGCCTTGCTCTTAGTTCAATAGGTGTCAACTAGTTGTATCCTTTTTGAGATAAATGGTGGCCACATCTCCCTTCCTCTCTTTAGAGATCCAAGAATACTTCAAGTATCTATCTAACTTTGCAATCCACTTCTTCAAAGCCAACCCATGTCTCTCTTCCTTATACTTGATGGGACTTTCCATAGCCATGAGTTCTCACTCTCCTCTCCATTCTTGGTGCTTTGTCTCTTATCATGCTTATTGTCCTTCTTCTTGTCTCCTACTTCAAACTCCTTCTCTTTATCCCTCTTCATGTCTTTAGATCCCCTAGATGCTTCTTCCATAGCTAGCCTATTTGCCAATCTATCAATCTCCTCTTGTAATTTGTGTCTCTCCTCATCCTCTTGTTGTTTCATCCACTCTATGTATCCTTACTCTCTTCAAATTTTCTTCTCCTTTCCTCCTCCTCTTCCTTCATCTACATGCTCTTCCAATTTGAGTACAACAAGGCTAACATGCCCTCTAATTGCTTCTCTAATCGCACTACTTTCTCTTCCTAAGCTTCTCTCCATTTTTGACCTAGGCTCTTCAGGTCTTCAACCACCTCAAATGGGATGGGTGCCTTCTCTCCATTGTCCTCCATATTGTTGTGGGAAGTTGTACCTCAACTCTAGGTGGTATGTCGCGGGAAAGTTGCATTTTGCCTTCGAGTGGTGGTTCTACCATTAGGAAGCCATGTCATGGCTTCAAATGGTATAGTGTGTTGGGATCATCATGTCATGGGGTATCACGTTGTGGAGTATCATACCACAATGTTACATTGTGGGTTAGCACCATGGGTCAACATGATGCAGAATGACACGATATGGAGTCATTAGGCGAGTTTTAAGGTGTCGAAAATGCCTTTTAGGAGATAGAGAGAGTGTGCTCTGGACCAATAGGAGCAAAGCCTCCCTAAGGGAAGTTCTATTTTAAAGAATACAAGAAATCATTTTACAAATATATATATATATATATATATTACAAATTGTGTTATCAATATCTATTTTTAACCTCTTATATTAGTAATTATGATATTCTTTGCATTAATGAGTCCCGACCACTTTTATTTATTAATATGCCTGAATTAATGATAATGATATGTTTAATCTAAATTCAAATTAATAAAGATATTGGCACTTTTTTTCTCTCCTTTCTTTTATCTCTCTCGTGTTTTTCCCTCCGTGGTAGCTTAGTTCTCTCTCTCTCTCTCTCTCTCTCTCTCTCTCTCTCTCTCTCTTATGGATATAGAAATTTGACCTTCAAAAAGGTTTCCAAGCTCCCAAATCACATCTATATCAATGTTTAACTCATTCCAAAAAGATGGAACATGGATTTCTACAATCATTAGCAAAGGCAGTTGGATCACCATGCAACATGTAAAATATGAAAAAAATTGAAGATATGAGAGCTTGTTCATCTCTGCTTGGAAGGGTAAAATCCGATATTTCAAGCTTGGAGTAAATAAGAATAGCATAAAAGAGGTTCTGGTGTAACATGTGTTTATGCATAGAGAGCTATATTTGGAACCTGGAAGTTCAAATCTTTCAATGCATAAACCAAATTGTAAGGATTTGATTCTTAAAGTCTTTATTTTCTTGAAGTTGGTTTAAGGTTTTCCATTATACCATTTGTTCATTTGTCTTGTAGATGTCTATCTCTCTAATCTTGAGGAATAGCAATCGGTCGAGTCTATTGTTGATGTGATTGATGTGATGCATGGCTTGATTGGAGAAGAGATGTACAAAGGTAGAAAGAAGACAGAGCTTGCAAAGAATGGAATAGTCTTCTATGACCATCCTTATATCGTCCCCATGTAGCATAGCCAATGCGGATCAATATCCCCCCTTTCTTTACCCGATTTTTCAAGCTTTGAGTGGCCTTTGCCAAGTCCAGTTACTAGTGAGGGCTATAGATGTTAAATATTTTTTGAGATAGAGAGAGCATTAAAATCTAGTATCTCAAGTAGGATAAGAAAAGTTACTTTGTTCATGTCTATTAATATATTTGTTGACTTTTTTTCTAATGAGAGAATAAGAAGATCAAGGGCCATGCTTTCAATGAAGAGACTAACATATAATTATGTAATACAATTTGTTGATGAGGGATGGGACACTAGAATAGAAGGAAAAATTATATTTAAGATAGATCAAGACTCTATAGCTTGTAAATATATGATTGCTACTCAAAATTTCATCCTTAGCTTTTATTATAGCAGATGGCATTATGTTGGTGGTAGTCTAGTTGCTTTAGACTAAAATCTTGATCATTTTAGCAAAGATCCTATAGTGGATCTTAATGTTTGGTACAATGAGAAAACTATTGCAATCATAAAGGTTAGATCATCATGTACACTACATCAAGTGAGGATGGATTTACAGAATGAAGATATTGAACTACCATACTCATTTTTGTTCCAACTTAATAACAAACGAGTAAGCTTTTATATCATATTATATCCACTTAGGTGTATATCTAATTTCACTTCCTAATTAATAAAAATTTGTATTTTTTTTTACAAATATCAATGATGAGAGAGAATAATATAAAATGCAAGGATATTGAAGAAAAGATCTATTTACTATCAATTTAAAATATATGTACAAATTTTGTGGCAAAGTTTTGTCAGTCATCTCCATGACTTATACACAAGGGCTTACAATCATGAGGCAAAGCTACTTTTTTTTAGAACTTTTCTTAGAAGAAGGGACATCCTTTCTAGGAGTCTTTTTGCCTATCTTTGATGCTTTGGTTGCCTTGGGTGTTGAAGGCATAGCTTCACCTGATGTAGTTACATGCATATCCTCTCCTTCAATGTCCAAGCCCCCACTATTGTCAATTCTTGTCAGTTGTATACAATTGACTATTATGTACTTCATGAGCTTTGCTCTTATATACCAAACATGCTCACTTGTATAGCAATTCCTTGTAAACTGTCATACATTTTAAGAAAATATTTTTAGTTCATTGTTATTTTTTACAATGGACTATATTATTATCATCAATAGACTATTTTGCAATAAACCTCTATCTTAAATTTTAGTATATTTTACATTACCTTCATAATTTTATCATCATTGAGATAAATAAATTGAGCCAATCTTTCAACATTTAAAATTACTCTCAAGCCACAAGAGTAACTATCATCCTGATGAGGACACTACAATCAACTATATAAAGTAAAACTATGAAACTTGTTTATGCTAGTTTTTAGAATAAATTTTCTTAGTATGTTCCAACCATATTAATCAAGACCTTATCGCAACTTGTCTATATTGCATTGTTGCGAGTAAGTGAGAAGGCATGGGAGGCTTTTTCTCTAGATCTTCAATCAATCTTTTTACAGCTCTGTACCAAAAAGGCAATAAAATTTAGAGTAATTACAAAAGAAATATCGAAATATTTAGAGTACCTATTTAAAAAAAGATCAAAATATCAAGGAGACCCTAGATTATATAACTTACAACTTGGCATTTCCATGGCTTTCTTTTATAGAATTGATGAGGAAATATTGCCTTCCCACACACTCTATTCCAATTAGGCTCCAATATTGAGAACTGAAAACAAAAATATTTCAATAATCTAGCAAAACAAGATCTCATAAAATTTAACAAAATATCAAATTACTTACTTTTCATTATATGGAATCAAAAGAACCTCCAATGTTTCAAAGTCAATTGAATTGAACCAATGGTCAAATACACTTGTATCAAGCTCACTCCTCATATAGTATGATATAGATGGATCAAGAACCTCAATCTTTTGTTATATATCAAAGGGGACCTCATGCATTGCATACCTAGCAAAGAAATGGACATAGTAAGCATCAACATGAAAGTCTATTGCTAGAAAAATATAGTGAGTAAAAGCAAATTTTGGTATACTATACCTCATCCCAGCAAGAATAATAGAGTCATTTACTTCTTTCACTTTATGCTTGAGAATTTGAACACTCTTAGAATCCAAAAATACCATATCAAATCTCTTGTTAATATCATCAAGTAAAAAGCAACAAACATTGAAGCCCTTAGGGTCAGCCCTTTCAAGAAGAGTAGATTACTCCTCTTCAAAATATGGGAGTTGTTCTACTTCCTTTTCTTCTTCCTTGTTTCTTTTATACTCCCTCCATTTATCTACCTGCTCTTTTATGGCATTTTCCTATTTCTCATGTTTTCTTGTGTCCTTTTCACGGGTGACAACTTCAACCTTAATACATGGATCATTTTTCTTATTTCTATATGGAAGCACACTTAAAAATATAAAACTTTCTTCTTCCTCGCAGAGGCCTTAGTTCTAGCCATCTGAAACATCTAAGAAAAAAAATAATGCAACTAAAATTAGGACAAATCTCCAAATCTTTGATATAATGTTATCTACAATCACTTAGTAGCAAACAAACACTAATCACATAGTCTACCTCCAATTTCAACAAAACAATGCAAGCACAAGATGTATGAAACATGAGGAGGCCTTCTAGACAAGAGAAACAAACATCCTCTCACATTTCACATGTCACTTCTTTTTTTGATACATATTTGATCAAAGACAATTAATGTCATGAAGTTTTACAAGTCTCACAATAGAATAGTTGTCATTCTGCAAATCTCACATCTTATTCTCAATGAGTTCAACCCTTAAAAAAAGATCTATATGAATGTTCACATCAATAATATTTAAATCTTATCCACCTAATTCTTATCAACATTAGTGGAAAAAATTTATCATTGTGTGTGATCAAGCTCTATTGATCCATGATTCTATTTGAAGAAACTTGCATTCAACTGACGTATGAAACACGAAATAACTCTTGTCCATGGGAAGATCCATGACTAATCGTGTTTCATACGTCGAGCTTTTTTTGGAATCATTGGCAAGAATTGTCAAGTGATTCAGAGCTAGCTCATATTTGGCAAAAAAATTACATTTTCAAGGGTTCGGTGCGTATGCTAGGAGATGAATAATATTTAAAACTTATCCACCTAATTCTTATCAACATTAGTGGAAAACAATTTATCCTTCTGTTTGATCAAGCTCTGTAGATCCATGATTCTATTTGAAGAAACTTGCATTCCAATCAATGTATGAAACGTGAAATAACTCTTGTTCATGGGAAGAGCCATGACTAATCGTGCTTCAGACGACAAGCTTTTTTTTTTGGATCATTTGGCAAGAATTGTCAAGTGATTCAGAGCTAGCTCATATTTGTCAAAAAACTTACATTTTCGAGGGTTCAGCGTGTATGAGGACAATAAAACCTTCTTTAGTCGCCTTGCACTAAAGAATAATTTTGCACTATGACCAAGTTAGTATTGTGTTGGTGTGATCGAGCATAGAATCGAAAAAACTCTTTTGCGGTTTAGAAATTGGATTTAAAAGGATGTTGGTTTACATGTGTGGCTGTTGCAATGTGTAGTTAATTTCACACGTGCGACGGGCAAATTGTTTGTGCCTAGGAAGTTGTGCCATTTGTCACTTACTTTTTTGGCATGATAGCGCTTTTATGGCTCCACTTTTTAAAGGTAAAAGATAATTCTTAGCTTTTTCTTTCATTTTAAGCACACCTCCTCTAAATTAGTGCAATGTACTTCTTGAACAAATGTGCAGTGATTGTTGGTATATATATATGATAACTCAGGGTCGGGTTTATGTTAATATTTCTTTCACGTATCTTATATTGTCTTTGATGAGCTATTTATCTTGTAAGCATCACAAGCCAAACCAAATGTTAGTTATCAAACTTTTTCTTGTCGTTTTTTCTTTGCAATCTTGAATTTCGAGGCATTGAAGATAATCAAATTTGTAACCTTTCTTGCAAAACGATTCACTAACATATGAGAGGTGATTTTACCATTTGCAAAGGGTTTGAAAGTTTTTTGTCACGTTTCTTGAGTCTTCAAATATGTCAAATAAAAACTGATCGATGAAATGTGAAATTGCATGCCTACTCTGCTACTCAAGTAGTCAACTCACTTTTTATAAGGCATTGTATTTTGATCAATTAACCATGTGTGATATCTTAGGGATTTCGACATGCAAGAAAAATGAAATAAGGTATCATTGTTAAACATTCATCTATTTGTTGGTTTAAGAGGAGAAAGATACATCAAGAACTTAGAAATTCTATCAGGGTTTTATTTAGTTTTTCTATCAATATTGTTCTTGTACACATGTTAAACAATGGGATTTTGATGTTCTAGATGCATTTCTTTTGATAAATTTTTCGAATGTATAAAACATGAATTCATCAAGTTTTTTTGTTAAAGTGACGTGTGTGAAACGTGATTTTATGAAGTGTGAAGCAATTTGGATCATTGTTTTTGTGTTTTGCAAGTCATGAATGTAAAACAAAATTTGATCAATGAGACGCGGAATTTCATACTTTCTCTACTGCATAAAGGGCGAATTCACTTCATTCATCTTGCATTTCTAAATCTCTAACATAACAAACATGTTAAATTTGTCAAAATACAAAAGAAGTGCCTTGTAGGTTTTGACTAAAAAATTTTAGCAATCTTTCTTTAGTCTTCTGGATATAAGCAAATGTGGATTGGTATATTATGCCCCTAATTTTAATTTTTTTGTTTTTCAGATTTGATTTTGTGAGTGATCAGAATGACTAAAAGGAAGTTTTCTTTAGGGGAACGGAGGAGGAGGATCTGGAGGATACCTGTGATGAGAAGCTCTTTGATTTTCTTCATGCAACTTGTTTACATCAAAGATATGCTCAATGTTCCCTTTGATTTATTAGATCTCTTGAAGGATCTTGAAGATAAGCTTAATAAGGATTTTAGAGAGTTCTATGATAGACATGTGGAAGGCCTAGAGATTGAGATATTTGTCCATTATAGCAATGTAATGGAAGCTACCAATGCTGCTAGAACAACTTTGCAAACAAGGTTTAGCCTTATTGATGAGGAATTCAAGAAATGGAAAACAGATTTCCCTTTTCATCAGAATCAGTATCAATGTCTTCTTGTATAGAAGGATATTGGATTTCTTGTATATCTTCAATATATGGATAGTTATTCTTCAGATACAATATAAGAGAAGAATATAGAGGATATTGCATGCAAAGACAAAGAAGTTGAAGAGAAGGGGGAAATGTTTCATGAGGATATTGAGAACTAGTTAGTGCATGGATTTGATGTTGCTTTGTTTAAAAGTGATAACATTACAAAAGTGGAAGAAAATGAGATAGAGTTGAGTATAGAGATCTCCTCTTGAATGTGTCTCAACATTTCCCAGTTATCTCATCAACAAAAAGAGATATGTATTGCTAAATGATATTCAATACCTTTTTTATCTTAGAGAAGATTACTGCTTGGCAATCCTTGCAGCATGGGGTCAAAATTATGAGAATTTTATAGGTTATGAAGTGGAATTACTAGCAACTCTTGATGTTGAGGGAGAGAATTTTCAAGACAACTCTGTAGAATTGCATTCTTGTATTAATCAAATCTTGGAATATGAAAAGGGGGGGATACCTATAGAGAAAGAGTTCATACAAATTCAGCAAAGACTTAATATTGATAACATGGTGTATAAAGAGAAACTAAAGTCTCCATTAGAGAAAAAATTAAAAAGCTTAATAAATCTATATGATGATAGTCTTCTTGAAGAAGATGAAAATCCTAAGGTATGAAAGATAATTCTAAGATATCCATTGTGATTTATATTATAGTATGTTATGCGTTATAGACAAATATTATTGGATATTTATCTATTGACATCTTATACTATTGTGGTTTATTGTGAAGATAGAAATTGAAGATGCAGACAACTTTCTTGGAAGAGCCAAGGACTCAAGGCCGACTTTGGTCATTATATTGGAAGCTTAAATAATCAAACATTTGCAATTTATCATAGCAAGTTGTCAAGCTCTCCAAAATTACCAATAATGGCTTTGAAAGCTATCTCCAAGGTGATTGGATCCCAAGCTTTCAATAGAGGTTTAGACAATATAATTTTGGTGGAGAAGGAAGAAGTTGTAAGAGTTTTTGGCTCCATGCCTAGATATAATGGATCTAGGGCATGATACTTTGGAATTCTTGGCTCTTATTTGCTCTTCCATGTAGGACATGCCAAGAATTTGAAGCTCCTTCCAGGTTGTAGGAAATAGGAGTTCCTGAAATGTAGAAGGTCTCATCGAGTGGTATGAAATAAAAGATTCCTTTAGAGGACCTAGTGAATTCCCTGAAACTAAACTCTTTTGCTAACAAAGTCAGACTAAAATATATTAAGGGTTTCTTGAAACCCATGTTTTTCTCTCTTTGTCTAGTTTGTAACCATTCTGAATATCTTTGCTTTGCACAAGAGTTTAAATATCCCTCTTTTCTTCTTTGGGTATCAGTGGATATAGTCCTTGCCAAAGATGATGTATTACATAATACGGTTGTGTCTTTGAGCTTGAATTTGTGCCAAATTTATTTGTAGAACCATTGAAAGAACTCTAATAAACTATTTGATTTGTATCTTCCACCTCCATGTCTTGTGTGTCTAAAGTATTTTGTTTTTGCTTGATAATGAGATTTTTTCATACCTTGGAAGATCCATATTTCTTGATAAAATATGGAGCATGGTTGTATAAAATATGTTGCATAGCTAATAAATAAACAAATTCAATTAGAAAACCCTACATGAGTCAGACAATAAATATACGTACATATACAAACTTCTTACCATATAGTGAGTGAAGTGTTGATTACCCCAAGCTTCTATCATTGTCTTTTTAAAAAGGTTCAATTGGTTTTTGAAGTCTTTGAGATCATCATCATTCCACTCAGTTTTATCACAATAAGATAATAATTTGTCTAGTGTTTCCCAAACATTGGCTTTTCTATTCTGAACTTGTCCATTATCAGCATGATCCTTAACTACATTATGTAGACACTTCCACTGATTGTATCTAATAGTTGAGCTACCATTCCTAGAGTTTATCTTACCAAGTCTCCCATGAAAGTCTAGGAACCTTCTAGCCTTCACTCCACCAATAGATGGATTTATAGCATCTGTTCTAGGTAATAATGGCTTTAGCTTTCATGCAAATCCTATATAAAGATAAACAAGCTTTTCAATTATCCTACAAAGTGCTTGAAGTGTACAGATATGGGCATTCACTAAAGGAATATCTAGGATTGGCTTAAACTGTGGATCCTTGTTATGCCTAGAGGGAGCTCTATTCCAATTACTTGAGTTCAACTCTATGGCTGGGGACATGCAATATAGGCAAGGAGGTCTATAGTTGGCTCCCTTTAATACATTGCACATACATTTAAGTGTCTTTAAGTCACCAGCTATGAGCCACTCAATCTTATAGTTCCCAAATCCTTCAACAAATAGCTTTTCTCCTGCTTGTTGTCTCTTAATAACACCATGTAATAGTATTAGATGAAAAACCCAATACACTATATCAAAATCCTCTATATCTACTTTGAATGCTCCTAGCCACCAGATGTTATGTTCCGATTGAATACTAAATGATATTGAGTGATTACAATGATCTAATTAAAGTGCTCTATTCATCAAGGTAATAGAGACCCTCTCTAGTTTTGTACATTTTAGAATCTTACTTTCATCAAGTTTAACCACAAATCTAGCCACTCCTTATGCCTCTTCTAATGATAAGTCATAGAATCTAATCATTAAACATTATAGGGTGGGCAAGTCAAGGAAAATATTATTAAATTCATTGAATATACCTTCCTTTTTCTTGCCTTGAAGCTAGTCTTGATATGGAAAGTCTCACCCAGAATCTCCATCACTTTGTTATTCACTCTCTATCTAATAGTTCTAACCACATATGGCCTTGGAAGTATGCAATTATGTACTTGTCCTTGCTTCATATTTGACTATAAAAGCTGAAAGAGTTGTATATAAGCATCTCGATTGATACCAATATTATCTAGTGTCTTCTGCACTAAGTCAGTATCCAAAGAATGATCCTTTATAAATGACTCCAAGCATTGTTTCTTTGCCTTTTTAAATTTCTTATTCTCCAAAATATCTTTTGAAACTACTAAAGGAAGAATATGATAATAAAACTGAGATGCTTTCAAAGAATCTCTTTCACTTACATTCGCTTGAAGAAGAGACCTAAACAAAATAAACATCACTAATCAATACAATTAATTATAAATAAAATCATATTTTATATTTTTAAAGTGAAAAAAATGTACCTTGCTGCTTGGATTCTTTTACTACAACCACCTCCTCCTCGTATGAGGATCTCAATATTTCTAAGAGCCTTTTGTCGATTTCGAATGCCTAAAATAGTTTGCTTTCGTTAATAAGATTTGATGTGTTTCTCCAACGAATGAATCCTCTATTGATAGCCCTTTAGCTTCTGTAGTAACTCCTTGTTATGTTTTGATCAAAGATGTTTTCCAATTTGAGGACATCCTTTTCTACAACCAAGTTAAGTGTATAACCTAGAAACCCATTATATCCATCACCAATGAATCTCAACAATAAAGAGCTATTATAGAAAGGCAGAGTGCTATTTTTACTAGGATCATTGGGATATAGCCTGCCATCTAACCAAAGATCAAGATTCTTCTTTCCTTCAAACCTGAGTATATGTTTCGTAGACTCTGTAATAGTAATGGATTTTGTTCTCTTCCTTATTGGTTCATACTCACTATTCAACTCAATATGAAGATGATAGAGAGGTCTTTTATTAGAGCTAAAGATATTATTGGATGATTGATCCATAGCTAAGGATGTGATTAGAAGATTGGATTGAAAAACTATGTGAATTAGAAACAAGAAGAAAAACGAAGAAGAAACTAGTAAGGATGGGAAATAAAGAAGAGAGTGAGAATGGAGGGAAGTAATCAAACGTAAAAAAAAATTCAATTTGAATATTAGTTTTCACTTTAATAAGGATGAGTAAGATCTTCATTATGACAATCTTTGTCACCTTTATGGCAGTCTAGATTTCTAGGTTTGATGTGACCACGAGAATATCGCGACAATGACTTATTAACAAATTTTTATATATTTACTTACCAAAATATAAAAGTTTTAAAAAATATAAAAAATTATTTTATTTTCTAAAATATTTTCTCTCTAAGATCACTTACATGGCATTTTCGAGACCTCAAAACTCCCTTAATGAACACAACATGGGATATTGCAACGTGGAGCATCATGATATGGGTCATCCACAACATGATTTTGGGGCATTGGATCATCTTTTCTACTCTATGAGCACTCCGCAACTCTATGAGCAAGAGTTGCTCTGATACCAAATGTAATGCACCTACACTCAATCACTCACTCAACATGACATAGAAAGGTAACACGATATGTGAGAGCAAGGTGTACTCTTGTATTATTCAATGAAAGAAATGGTACAACATGAGCACATCCCATGACTATACCCTCATGACACCACACATATGAGGGTTCACCATCGGGTATAGGAAATCACACAAAGTGAAAATCAAGTAGGGCTCAAAGTCACTGCTACTCTCTATATAAGTGTTTATGTAGGCAATGCCATGGTATACCTATAAATCCCTTACACTTTCCCCTTTCCTCCCCTCTATCCCACTACTTTCTCTTCTTGAGCTTCTCTCCATTCTTGACCTTAGCTCTTCTTCCTCTCTTCAACAATCGAAAGTCAAATGGGTGCATTCTCTCCATTGTCCTTCATATTGTTGTGGAAAGCTACACCTCGGCTCTGGGTGGCATGTTCCGAGGGAGTTGTGCCTCGGCTCTGGAATTGTCACCATGGGAAAGTTGTGTTTTGTCTTCGGGTGGTGGTTGTGCCATGGGAAAGCCATGTCACGTCTTCAAATGGTATGGTGTCATTGTGTCATGGGGCATCGTATCATGGTGCACCATTTTGTGGTGTCATAATGTGGGTCGACACAATATGGAGCAATGCGACACAGGGTATTGCACCATGGGACGTCATGATGTGGATTATCATGACACAATTTTGGGAAACTAGATCATCTCTCCTACTTTCATGAGCACTCCTCAGCTGAGCTATATTTGCTCTAATACCAAGTGTAATACACCTACAATCAATCACTCACTCAACTCAGTACAAAAAGATAACACGATATGTGAGAGCAAGGTATACTCTTGTATTATTCAATGAAAGAAATGGTACAACATAGGCACATCCCAACAAGACTACACCCTTGGGATGCTACACATGTGAGGGTTTACCATTGGGTATAGGGAGTCACATGTAGAGTGGTATATCTACAAAGTGCTTACACTCTACACTGCTGCCCTTGCAACCTCCTCAACCAAAGAAGGAAAAATGTTGTTGAGAGGCCACAAGGATCAAGATGTGCATTCTGCAAAATCTTGTACGATGTGTAAATGATCGAATGATGCATCACCTATTACAAGATGTGGAGGACTTCTTGAAGATATAAGAGCTTAACTAAGTCAAGGTAGCCAAAGTACAACTTAGAACTAAGTGGAAAGTGAATGGTAAGGGTGTGAGAAATTCTATTTTAGTATACTAAGGAGTAAGAAAAAAAGGAAACAATATCCATAATTGAATATGAATTTGGTGCTCTTTATACAACTAATGGGAAGATTGCCAAAGTCTTTGACAAGTACCTATCTGGCATAATGTGCAAGCTGCTGGAAGTAGGGGAGTTAGTTAACAAAAATTTTGAGGAGCTTTTGAATTCATGCACTCCGAAGTGTCCACCAAAAGAAACTTCTCCTAGATAGGATGTTTATAGAGGACAAACTTGGCTTTTTGGTAAAGAAGATGAAGAAATAGAAATCCCCTAGGCCCGTGAGTTGGCCCATGGGTTGCAAAACCCATGGGCCAACCCATGGTTTGCCAATGGAATTCCTCTAGAAATTTTGAAACTTGATAGCTAATGATGTGTGCAAACTTCTCAATAGCTTTAGGGAGAAAATTGAGGTCTTAGAATGTTTTAATAAAGGCTATTCCCAAGGCTACTTGTAGAACTAAGCCCAATGATTGGTGTGCTTTAATGATGCTTAAATATGGCATATAGAATAAGTGCCAAGGCAATTGCATGGAGAATTAAATCCTTACTACTTGAGTTGAGATGCACGAGGTAATCAACCCAATATTGAATCTTGTTACATTGATTTTAATAGCTCTCCATTAGGAAGATGGCATATATATGCTCATTAGTATGGATTTTGAGAAGGCCTATGACAAAGTATTATGGGGTTTTATGCTTAAGAGTGTTAGAGACCATGGGCTTTTGACAGATGTTTTTTGATGCCGAGAAGTGCTTAAAAATAGCCAAAAATTACAAATAGTAGGGGAAAAATAGACTTCGTCGAAGGCGGCGGGGGTAATCAATACGATTTTAAGCGGCAAGTCCCTAAAGCGCTAGTGCTAATTTTCATGGAAAATCAAATGATGGTGGGTGGCCAAGCTGGAGTTTACCTAGATGCAAAACAACGTCAGGAATCCAACACAAGTGTCAGATCTCAATTCCGAGGTCATTTGATCCCCCATTTAATCCCCGCAAGGTTCGGGGTTGTGAAGTAGCTACTGGATCTAGAAGCCAAGAAAAGCGTGACAGGACCCAGCTTTGTAGATTTCGATGCCACTAAACCACTCGTCCAAATGGATCTCAAATCCGATGTCGTTTGCCCCTCCAAAAGCGAAAAAGCCACTTGCCAGAAGTGTGAATGCAAAAGGCATGAACTAGATAAGTTGATTAAGAGTTTAAAAGCTCTTAACAAAGAGTTCAAGAGCCAAGAAGCCACGATTTGACACGTTGGGGGGGGGGGGATGATGCGTCAGTTTTTTGCGCCCCATTTTTTCCCCAAATCTCATCATTTTCTAATCGGGCAAATGGAGAAAAGCCCTCTTGGCTGTGGGATGAAGATTCTTTGCGCCTCTGATCGCTCCAGACCACACGAGGAATGGTGCACTGAGCAAAGAGATAAAAAACCAGTATTTCTCTCTCCTCCCTCTCTCTCCTCCATAGAGGCAATTCATGTGCAAGAAATCAAGAAGAAGATGGGCTAAAGGATGCTTGTCCGGCTGTGATCGGATTGCTTCAAGATGAAGAGGAGGCTAAAGAAAGAGGTTCAACACTGAAGAATGGTTGTTGGTCGGTCTGTGGGCTGCCCAGAATAATTATTAAAAAACCTGCAACACGCAAGACACGCGGTATGCTCCAATTTTATGAAGGAACTTGATTGTTTTCGTTGTTTCATGGCCCAAATGTTGTTCATATGAGATGAATTTTTGTTTGACCTTTTTTGCATCATGTTTGAGGGCTATAACTATAGAAATCTAGAACCCGTAATGATTTAGAGCCATTATTAATTTTTTAAAACCCGCAAAATGTCATTTTTAATGAAAATTAGTGGTTTTTTCCGACTTTGAGTTGGGAGAAAGGAGTGAAAATGGGATAAACTCAGAGAAAATGTTAAGTTTCAGTCAAAATAATAAGAAAATACAAATAAATCAGAAAATACCTATTTTTATGAATAATAAATAGCAAAAAATAGCAAAAAATAGAAGAAAATTAGAGTTTTCGCACTCAAAAAATATGAAAAAATAAGATTTATGTGCGTGAATGTTTGGCAAGGTTAAAGCATGAGGTTAAGCCTCAGTTTGGCCTCGTTCTTTTTGTTATAGTACGTGTTTATTATTTTTTACATACAAAGATGATACAAAACAACCATTTACACCTATGCACCGCAGCAACACCTAAACGGTGAGGGGGGGGATGAAGTTTGTGCGACGATCTAATTGCTGAAAAGATAAAAATTCTAATTTCCCTCTTTATTCATAGCACTTAGGGATCGTTTCATAATTAAATATGGGTGACTAGTAGCACGAAAGTTCTGGTGTGCTAGTCCCTAAAGCAGCGCCGCATGTAACGCTTAGTTAAAATTCATGAAAGGGTTGTTTTTCGCACCTCACATGGCTAATTTTTTTAAATCATAAAATGGTTGTGCACAATCGTCATATACCTTGCATCAAGCATGCCATATGGTATCTCCTAGAATGCATTGCAATTGATTGATAAACTTTGACCAATACTAAGAGGACAGGAAACCTAAGCTGTAGGTTTAGACAGGTGCTTCCGTTGGGGAAAGTTTTGTGAGGAAAATCAAAATCTCCTGGAACGCTGAATTATGAAGGAGTGGAGTTTGTGCAAATGTTTTATGTGTTAGCGACGCATCTTGGGGCTAATCCCCGAGGTGTAGGAGAGTCGCAGTGGAGCCGCGACAATAAGCCGAGAGGTGCTTCCCTATGTGTGTATTACGAGGCATTATGCCTATATGTTATAGGGTCTCCCTCTAAGGAGAAGGGAAGGTGAACGTTGGACTACATATTGGATACAAACGCAAAATCGTCATAAGCATTTAGTGCAAAGTGAGTTTTAGATGCTCCTGGCCCGTGAGGCCATGTGGTGCAGTTGTCTGTCGTATGCATGAGGTGCGGCTAGTGCCATAGCCAGTGCCGGCCCATTTTAGGTCCCATCAGTGGTGTGTCTGCCGGGAGCTGCCTATAAATGGTGGTTTCTGAATCTTGCTCTTCTAAGGGACCTATTAGCTTTATTATATAGTTGATAGCTGCCTTGAAGCGGTGGATGCTAAAATAGGTGGATTAAAGTTTTAGCCATGAGCATGATGATGAAACCAAAGAATCCCCGTAACCCTAAAGATACCTTGTCCATTCTAAATGGTTTAGTGGGATCTTTGGCTAGAAATGTGGCCGATTACTTTACCCTTTGCCTTGAAAGTGAAACCATGCTAGAGTTTGGGTCACTATGGGAAAATACCCATAGAGTAATCATGAGAGATCGTCCATGGAAGCTAGAGGAAAGATTAGGAAGCAAAAGTAATGTTAGGATGGCACAGTCGTTTGTGATCCTCAAAAGCGATAAGTTTTTGAAGGAAAAGACTGTGATGCCACTAGTCAAAGTAATATATGCCTATGCACAGGAGATACCTCCGATGCTAGGGCCTGATGCAATTGGGTTCCAAAGCACAATTTAGCATATCTATAAAGTATTGGACGATATCTACATATGTGGAAAACCCTTATCAGAAAGGAAGGTTCTATTAGGACCTACCTCTGATTCTAGGAAAACAATAGCAAATGAGGATAGAATTGCTAAAACACCAACATCAAGCAATGGAGTAGACTCCTTAGTGCATAGCATAGGACTCCCTAGACCACTCTGTGAGTTGGCAGAAAGGGATAGCAAGGATAATATTAACCTTCCTACACTAGTAAAGGTGGAAATGGAAGAGGTTGGAGACCCCAAGACACTAGAGTTAGGTCATGAATATGAGGATTTTAATGGCCCAGTGCTGATCCCGAAGGAAAGGACTAAATGCCCTCCTCCTTATAGGGATCTCCCAGTGTTTCATGGGCTGGTTAATGAGGATCCGATGGTGCATTTATGAGAATACGGCCTAACTTGCCTTGCAAGTGGGTTCAATGATATTCATTGGATGCTCGTACTCTCAAGTACCCTAAAGGGAGAGGCTAGAAAATGGTACTGGAGCCTCCCAAGGGGGTCTATTACTTTGAGGAGTTGAGTGATTGATTTTTAGATGAATATGAGAAGAAGGTGCCTATGACCCAATTTTTAGGGCAGCTGATGCAGATTAGGCAAGAGTCCTATCCTTTTGTTAAAGAATATGCTAGAGCATTTGATGATATTCTGAGGCTTTGGCCAAGAAGAGCTACTGCATTGCCAGGTGATGTGCTATGTGAGCTCTTTTTGAGTGGCTTAGAGATTAGCATGCAAATCCAAGTGGGATTGCGGAATCCTAAGTCATTAAGATGCATGCCATTGATTATGAGGAAAATATTCAGAGATGTTGTGAACTTTTGGAGTTTTCCCCGCTCAGTACTATAAAATACGCGGGATCTAGAGCATGGCAGATACGGAAGCTATGGAGGTTGAAAGAGGAAAAAAAACTCATGAAGACATTGATGTTGAGATATCGAGCTCCACTCGTGATATGCCAGGGTGACCGTTGTGTATTTATGTCACTGACTTGTCAGTTGCAGACGCGGTTGGTACACCGCCCATGAATAATAGCTACATGATAGCTATCCTTACCTACTCTAGTTTGTGGCTCAGTTAGTATGCCACCTTAGTTAGTTGAGTTTGGTTTGAGACCCATACATAGGGTTCTTCTATTTCTTTGTACTAGAGTTCTTTTGGCTTACACAACTAAGAAGAGGAAAACTGTTTTTAGCCTCCACCCTTGTGTGTCTTCCCCCATTGTGCAAGCAAGAAAGCTTCAAGTGAGACTCCTTCCTTCTCTCCCACAATCTTGACATGGTATCAGAGCCTTGTTCGTGGTAAGGAGCTCAAGAAAGCAAGCCAAGCTCGCGGTGTTCTGGTAAGAGGAGCAGTGTTGCTTTCATTTTCTGTTTTGGGAGCAGATCTCTACAAGTAGCACAGCCGGAAATTGCAAGAGTGCATTGTCTCAGGTTGAGACGCCCTTCGCGGTGACCCTGTTTTTTTGATTTGAGGCCATTTCGGGGCCTGTTTTGAAGGCGGAAGTTTTCTGCACGTACTCAAGAAAAGGCCCTGTTTTATGCTGTGCGACCACTGTTCTACAGGTCGGTGAAAAGTTACCACAGAGATTGCATCGTATGCTTGTGTGCAGAGACATTGGGAGTTACAGAATCATCCCTGTTGCCTGTTGATGCAAAATCGTCACTAGGAAGTGACTGTGTGGTCAAATACCACTTTCGCCAATTTTGCAGATTTTCCCTTGTGAGGGTGAAGCTGTGGTTTTTGCAGTGACAGAATTTTTTGCAGACTTCTGTAATAGCATCTGATTCTCTTTCACAGATTGTCACTGAAAAGCTTGACAAGAACAACTTCCAAGCATGGAAGTTTAGAATGACGAATTTCCTTATGGGAAAAGGATATTGGGAATTTGTTGCAGGAAATGAAGAAGAACCAGTTCTTCCTGATGTTCCCAATCAACAGCAAATGCAGGCATTTAAAGCATGGCATGAGAGAGCCAGGAAAGTTATGTATTGGCTGTCTATCAGCATTTCAGACTCTATGATTGTGCATATTCAGGATGCAAGTACGCCAAAGGAGGCATGGGATACTTTGTCAAAAATGTATAGCACAAATACGCAAGCCAGGAAAATGCAGCTCAAGCAAGAGTTGCACAATGTGCAAAGAGAAAATATGAGCATCAACGACTACCACATGAAGGTGAAGAAGATTGCAGATGCACTTGCTTCCATTGGGTCACCAGTGGAAGATGATGATTTAGTTTCTGTGACCTTGAATGGTCTAGGAAAGGATTATGCACAGTTTCGGACATCCATTTCAGTTCGTGAAAGATTTCCTGATTTTGAGGAGTTGATTGCTCTTCTAATTTCTGAGGAACAGAGAAATGGTGGTGCATCTTCTTCAGGAGGAACTTCAAAAGAAGCTGTCTTCTACTCAAATGCTGGAAGAGGTAGAGGCAGAGGTAGAGGAGGCCGATTTGGAGGCCGTGGTAGAAATCAGAATATGCAGCAAACTCAAGAAAACCAGTCCTATGGAGGAGGACGTGGTAACTCTAGAGGCAGGGGGAGTCAAAGAGGTCGTGGTGGATGGCAAAGAGGTCAAAATGCAAACAGTAATGTTGAATGCTACTACTGTGGTAAAATGGGTCATATGGCTAAAGACTGCTATAAAAAGCAGAATGACATCATGAATGGAAAACTGCAACAAGGGAATTATGCATCTTCTAGCAGACAGGGTGATGACAGAAATGAGCATTTGTTCATGGTGCAGCACATGAACAATTCTGTGACAAGTGCAGAAGAAAGCAATGATGTATGGTATGTTGACTCAGGTGCATCAAACCACATGACAGGTCATGCAGAATGGATGGAGGATGCAAGGAAAATGGAAAAACCAGGATTTGTGGAGACTGGTGATGATACTGCACATCCTATTGTGCAGATTGGAAAAATTTCATTGTCTATGCAGGATGGGAAAAAGAAATACATGTCCGATGTATTTCATGTCCCGAATATCACCAAGAATCTGGTTTCTGTCGGTCAAATGGTTGAGCAGGGCTTGCAGGTCAGATTTAATCCTCATGGATGCTTTGTTGAGGATATGAAAAATAAAGGTTGCTTGATAGCAAAAGGAAAGAAGAAGGGCAGAATGTTTACGTTGGATGCAGACATGTCTGAATTGAGTGTAGCAATGTTTGCACATGGGACCGGTGTAGTTGCAGATATTGATATCTGGCATAAACGCATTGGTCATGCTAATGTACAGCGACTTAAATCAATGCAGGCCCAAAATATTGTTGCAGGATTGCCAAAATTCAAGGTTGCAGAAATGCATAAGGTATGTGAAGCCTATCAGTTTGGAAAACAGGCAAGGAAACCATTTCCTAGACATGTTCAAGAGAGTGAGAAGCCATTGGAATTAATCCACTCTGATGTGTGGACTACTAAAGCTGCATCTCATGGAGGCTGTCATTATTTTGTCACTTTTATTGATGACTATAGCAGAAAAGTTTGGGTGTATTTTATAAAAAAGAAAAGTGAAGTTTTTGGGCATTTCAAAACCCTTAAAGCTATGGCTGAAAAAGAAACAGGTCTGCAAATAAAATGCCTAAGGTCAGATGGAGGGGGAGAGTACCTCTCAAATGAGTTTGCAAAGTTCTTGCAGGAGCATGGCATAAAGCAGCAATATTCATGCAGTTATACCCCACAACAAAATGGAATTGCAGAAAGGAAAAACAGGCATATTGGAGAGGTATCTCGTGCCATGCTCAATGAAAAAGACTTGCCAGATTTTTATTGGGCTGAAGTAGTTGCTACAACAGTTTACATAATGAACAGGACTCCCACTGCAGCAATACATGGAATGACTCCAGAGGAGAGGTATACTGGTAGGAAACCAGATATTTCTCATTTGAAAATTTTTGGTTGCATTGCCTATGTACATGTGCCAGATGAGCTGAGATCCAAGTTGGATCCAAAAGCTGAGAAGTGCATCTTTATTGGTTACTCTCTGCAGCAAAAAGGGTATAGATGCTATAACCCTTCTACTCGTAAGTTTACAGTGAGCAGAGATGTTGTTTTTGATGAGATGAGTAGCTGGTATAAACCAGTAAATGTGATTGATGATGTAGATGCACAAAATGGTAATGCTGTACAGAATTCACAGCAGCAGTCACAAAATATTAGTGGACCTGGAGCGTCCTCTAGCAGTGGTTCACATTCTTCGCCATGGACAGGGAGATTGAGATCAGGAGAATCTTCTCAAAGCAATGCAGATAGTGGTATGCAGGTATCACGAAAAGGAAAAGAGAAGGTTGATCAGCCCATGTTTGATGTGAATGCAGGTCACTCTTATGTGGATGGTGAATCCAGTGGCTTAGAACAGAGCATTGATGATGAGTTGGGTATTCCTTCTATTGTTACACCTGGAGTAAGGAAGACCAGGGATGTTTTGAGAGCACCTGGGAGTGAACCTACTTTGCGCAGGTCTACGAGAGCTAGGTATCCTGTGGATAGGCTGAAATATGATGGATTTACAGCCATTCACTATGCATATATGGTCAAAGTGATACAGGAACCAGAACCCACATCTTTTGAGCAAGCCATGGGAAAAGAAAAATGGGAGAAAGCCATGGATGAAGAAATGGATGCCTTGGAAGCAAATGCTACATGGGAGTTAGTACCTTTGCCTAAAGGTAAGAATGCAATTGGCTGTAAGTGGGTTTATAAGGTGAAGCACAATGCAGATGGTTCTGTGAACAGATACAAGGCAAGATTAGTAGTCAAGGGGTATGCACAAACATATGGCATTGACTATGAAGAAACATTCAGTCCGGTTGCAAGGATGGCAACCGTAAGAGCAGTCATTGCTATGGCTGCATCAAAGGGATGGTCTTTACATCAGATGGATGTAAAGAATGCCTTCTTGCATGGTGATTTGCAAGAAGATGTATATATGGAGCAGCCACCAGGTTATGTGCATGCTGTTCATCCTGAGTTTGTTTGCAGGTTGAAGAAAGCCTTGTATGGCTTGAAGCAAGCACCTAGAGCATGGTCTGACAAGATAGGACAGTATCTTGTCACTATTGGCTTTCAGATTTCCAAGGCAGATTTCTCACTTTATGTGAGAAAAACAGAGAAAGGTATTATGCTACTTGTCATTTATGTTGATGATTTGATTATGACAGGTGACAGTGATGAAGATATCCTTCATGTGAAAATGCTATTGAAGCAGAAGTTTGAGATGAAGGATTTGGGAGAGCTGCGTTATGTCTTGGGCATTGAGGTGATTAGATCACCAAGTGGGATACAGCTCTTGCAGAGGCAGTATGGATTGGACATGCTGTCCAAATATGGGATGACAGGCTGTAAGCCTATTTCAGTTCCTTTGGAGCAGAATGTGAAGCTGAGCGCAGATACAAGTGAGCTTCTAGAAGACCCTACTATGTACAGACGCATAGTAGGAAGTTTGATTTATATGACTATTACCAGGCCAGATTTGAGCTATGCTGTTGGATTGGTAAGTCAGTTTATGCAGGCTCCAAGGAAACCACATTTGGATGCGGCTAGACGCATACTCAGGTATGTGAAGTCCACATTGCAGTATGGACTATTTTATGAGACTGGGGTTCAGATACAGTTGCATGGATACACTGATGCTGATTGGGCTGGTAGTATTTCTGATAGACGATCTACCAGTGGATATGTGTTCTCTTTTGGGAGTGCTGCAGTCACTTGGAGCAGCAAGAAACAGCCTACAGTTGCCTTGTCGAGCACAGAGGCTGAGTACAGGGGTGCAGCAATGGCTGCATGTGAGGTAGCTTGGTTGCATAAGCTACTTTATGATATGCATCAGTCTACAGATGGGCCAGTTGTCATTTATTGTGACAACATGAGTAGTATACACTTGGCAAATAACCCAGTCTATCATGCTAGAACAAAGCACATTGAGGTGCATTATCACTATGTGCGAGAGAGGGTTTTACTAGGTCTTATTGATCTAGTTTATGTCAGCACAGAGGATCAGGTAGCTGACATATTCACGAAGGCATTGGGCACAGAGAAGCTGCGCAAGTTCAGAGACCTGCTTGGTGTGCAGGAATTGGGATTGAGCTCGAAGGGGAGTGTTGAGATATCGAGCTCCACTCGTGATATGCCAGGGTGACCGTTGTGTATTTATGTCACCGACTTGTCAGTTGCAGACGCGGTTGGTACACCGCCCATGAATAATAGCTACATGATAGCTATCCTTACCTACTCTAGTTCGTGGCTCAGTTAGTATGCCACCTTAGTTAGTTGAGTTTGGTTTGAGACCCATACATAGGGTTCTTCTATTTCTTTGTACTAGAGTTCTTTTGGCTTACACAACTAAGAAGAGGAAAACTGTTTTCAGCAACCACCCTTGTGTGTCTTCCCCCATTGTGCAAGCAAGAAAGCTTCAAGTGAGACTCCTTCCTTCTCTCCCACAATCTTGACAATTGACCCTGACTAGGACAAATTGTTACACAAGTGAATTAGGTTCCAAGATTGAGACTTGGACTCATAAACACAATCTTGTGTATTGATAGTGACATGACACTTGAAAGAAAAGAGTACTATCATTGCATTAGAAAAAGAGTGCAAGTACAATGCTTTATAGGAATTGAGTGGTGGTACTTTCTCCTACTGTGCATATGGGATTCTGGTCATGAGCCCTCACTGCTTCTCACAAAAGGACTAAAGTAGGTGTGATTACAAATATCTCAACACCCCTCCTCAATCACAACCAAAAGTACAAAGTGTGTTGGTGCGCAGATCGGTCGCTGTATGCTCACATAGTGAATCCCGGAAGGTCCCCAAGAATAATGAACTCTATCTTTTTGCACAAAAAACAATGTAAAAAGCATGAACGACAAGAGCAAGAGACCAATTGGGTTCAATCTCCCCCCATGCCTTGTGTGAGCGCTTCACAAAGCATGTATTTTATGTATATTTCCATATTCATGCTCAATAATAGCCCAATTTACAAAAATATGACAAGCTTTTAGCTTTTGAGTTTGCCTTTTTACAAAAGTAGGAAATAAAGCTAATGGACGGTGCCCATAGAGTCTGGCACGCCCAATCTCAATGCCCAAATAGAAATAACATATCCGTGCGCATAGGCGCATAAAAAATAATAATAAATAATCGATGCCTCAATAGACATAACAAAATATAGGCGTGGCGCCTATCAAAATATAATCCATAAGTCAAATACTCGCTAGACTCCAATGCTTTCCTCCGCCATTGCTGCTATCTCTACACATCAACTGAAGCATTCACAATCGTTAGTAAAATAATACAATTAAACTGACAAAAGTGAATACCTAGCAGTCTTCAGCTACATAAATAAATCAACTGGTTAGAAATAAATCCTAACCTTAATTTATTACGAGTGCGCACTCTAAACTCATAAACGTTTATTAATTTAATATGCATTTTGCGGAATCATCCGCTATGGAATCACCCATGTACACACTAAATTAATGAAACGCCCGAAAAGGACAGGCGTCCTTATCAACTTCTCGCACAAAGAATCCACTTTTTGTATGAGCCCCGGTCATCTAAGTTTATGGAATCCACCGTAAAACCTCACGGAATCCACCGTGGAATATGCCTCCTGGCATCATACCCCCCGGGGTGGGATAGCAATTGACCTCAATTGCTATTAGCTCAATGTGGAGCTAACAGAGTGGGGAAAGCATTTAAGTCTCTAGCGTGCATCCATTGTGCTACCTCTACAGGATGGTTCTTAAATTTAACTAGATATCTAGAATACCTTCGGCCAGTTCTAGTGGTCATATAATCAGTGTCTATGATAGCTTCTGGTTCAAGTATTTTAGTCTCTTCCTCTAATAAAGGTGGGTTTTCATAAACTGGGTGGATAGGTAATTGGCCTCTAAATGGTCTCAATAAACTAATGTGAAATGTATTGTGAATTTTCCAATGAGATGGTAATTCTAACTTGAATGCATTATCATTAATTTTATGAATGATTCTAAATGGTCTATAGAATCTAGGAGCTAGTTTGACAATTGGATGTCTATCTACACTTTGCAGTCTACGTTTTTCTATTCTCAGCCAAACATAATCATCAACTTTGAAATTCATGGCTTGTCTTTTCTTGTTGGCTTGTTTGGTATATGATTGCTGGGCTTTAGCAATCATATCCTTAACCTCATCAAAAATACTGTTATTCATACTAGCAATATCATCAGCACTCTGAATTCTATTAGACAAAGATGCAACAGGTATAGATAATCTATATCCATAAATAACTTCAAATGGTGCTTTCTTTGTAGATGTGTGAGGTGTATTGTTATATGCAAACTGTAATAAATGCAAATGAGTGTCCCATGTCTGAGGTTTAGAGATAGTATATGCACGTAAAAGGTCTAGAATGGTGCTATTTGTGGCTTCTGTTTGTCCATTTGTTTCTGGATGAAATGCAGATGAGAAATCAATCTTTGTGCCTAGATTAGCAAACAGTGTAATCCAAAAATTGTTACAAAATCTAGAGTCACGATCTGAAATAATCACTTTTGGCAATCCATGGTTAGTAAAAACAGTTTTCAAAAACAATTGTGCTGCCTATGATGCTGTCATATGTGGAATATTTCAGCTCAGAGGGTTTCAGCTTAGAACTAGAATATGCTATTGGATGATTGTCTTGCATTAGTACAGCTCCTATTCTTGATCCGCTAGCGTCAGTCACAACTAGAAAGAATGGTCTATTAAATTCAGGCAACTATAAAACAGGGGCATTGGTTAATGCATGTTTCAGTAAGTCAAAGGATTTCTGTTGATTTTCGGTCCATTGATAAACAATTCCTTTCTTGAGAAGTTTGGTTAATGGTAAAGCAAGTAATGAAAAATTACGTACAAACTTCCTATAGAAACTAGCAAGACCAAGGAATGAGCGTAACTCATGTACGTTTTTAGGAACAGGCCAATGCAATATTGCATCAATTTTCTTAGGATCAACTTTAATTCCTTCAGATGATACAATATGACCTAAATACTCAATTTCTGTCTTAAAGAATTCACTCTTTTCAAGGTTTGCAAACAATTGAATTTCTTTCAATAATTGAAAAACTAATGACAAATGCTCATAATGCTCTTTCTCATTTTGACTAAACACCAAAATATCATCAAAGAAAACAATCACACAATACCGATATTTTAAAAAGATACGGTTCATCATTCTACTGAAAGTGGCAGGTGCATTAGTCAATCCGAATGGCATGACTAAGAATTCGTAATGGCCAAACTGTGTTCTGAATGCAGTCTTAAATATGTCAGATTTATCTAGCCTAACCTGATGATATCCAGACTTAAGGTCAATTTTACTAAATATAGAAGATCCTTGCAGTTTGTCCATAAGGTCATCAACTCTAGGTATAGGATACCTATTCTTTACAGTGATCTTATTTAAAGCTCGGTAGTCAATACACATACGATAGGTATTATTCTTTTTCTTGACTAAAAGTACAGGTGCACCAAATGGAGAGCTGCCAGGTCGAATTAAATCTCTATTGAGTAATTCTTCAACTTGACTCTGGATTTCTTTTTGCTCTATTTGGTTGTGTCTATATGGTGCTTTATAAGGTGGTTGTGTGCCAGGGATCAAATCAATCTTATGGTCTTCTAGACGTGAAGGAGGTAAACCTGGTGGTAGGTCTTCTACAAAACAGTCCTTAAAATATGCAAGAAATTCCTTATGCCTAGGGTGCATATGATTTTCCTTTGCTTGCAATTCATTCACCCAAATGAGATATGATTTACTACTCTTGCGTAATGCACGTTTTGCTTGAGTATACGAAAGCAGTGGAAAAACATTAGATGCATGCATACCATATAATGTAATAGATTTTCCTTGAAAATTAATATTCATTGTGTGTGTGGAATAATCTATATCTGGATTATGCTGGTGTCGCCAAGGCATTCCTAAAATAATGTCACTCGATTGTAATGGAACAACTAAGAAATTTCTTCTTTCAGTGTATGAACCAATTTGAATCTCTAAATCTTGTACTTCTTGTGTACCATACCTAGTGCCTAAAAATGCAGCTTTTATGCGATAATGCGTAGGTACAGTTTGTAATTTCAATTCCTTTACCAATTTTGCTGAAATAAAGTCATGAGTACTACCGTCATCATGCAAGATAGTCTTTTCCTTTCCATGCACCAAACATTTTATAGTCAATAATGAATGTGGAGTAGGCATACCTGGTAAAGTGTCGGAAATAGTAGTAGTGCCGTCCTCATCTTCAGTGAAATCAGGCATATCCTCATGCTCGTCTTCGTCCATGGCTCCAAGATAGTTGATATGAGTTGGTGGCTTCTTTGAATGACAATTTGCTGCGAGATGTCCGGGCTGGTGACATTTATAGCATACTATTGGTTTGGCTTTGGTTACATTATTTGCAATGGCTGGAAGTCTGGGTACATTTGGATTTGCTTGTGGAATAGGCTTAGGATTTGGATTGACATTGGATGGTAATGCAGGTGGTTTAGCCCAATTCTTACGGAAAGATGGTGAAGAGAAACAACCTGGATTAAACCTTCTAAAATTGGAATTGAATTGTTTAGATCCATAATTACCATTGGCTTGGAATTGCTGTAGTCGTCTGTCTCTACCACGTAACTTATCTTCAGTGTCATGAGCTAGTGAGATGGCGTCTTCAAGAGTAGCAGGCTTGAACATGTTCACTTCAGCGTAGTAATGTCCAAGAAGTCTAGACATATACTTCCGCTTATGTGTCGTCTCTGGTACGTCTTCAAGCATGCGTAGCTTTAAGAGTGCATTCCAAAAACGTTATGTATACTGAGGAATAGGCTCACGATCCCGTTGTTGAAGTAGATCCCATTGCTTGATAGCCTTCTCATGAAATTGCGGTGGAAGAAAATTCTGCATGAATTTCTTCTTGAAATCGTCCCAAGTAGTAGGACATTCTATGCTCTTGCGTACTACAGTCCACCAAAGTGATGCTCTATCTACCAAATGATTAGTAACACACTTGATTTTATCTTTTTCTGGATAGGTTTCCTCATGGAAATAGTCATCAAACTGGCTAATGAATGATAAAACAGTCTTTCCTTCTCGTATGCCATTGAAAGTGCGGAATTTGAAACTTCGTTTACTTATCTTTGATTCCTTGCGAATGGTTTGAGCTTCAAGAGTGGCGTCGATGGTACGTCGAATCAAATCTTCAGCTTGAGGTTCTTCTTTGTCAGTAGACGCTCTTTGTAATTTTGTCAATTGCGCTTGCAATGCTTGCCTAGCCCTTCGTTCCTCTTCCAATTGCATCATGATTAGATCCAGCTTTTGTTCCATGGTAGGCTCAGGTAGGTCGTCTTCAGCCATAGGATCATCCATATGTGGTTCCGTCATCCTGTAAAACTCAAAAGACCTTTCTCACTCAAAATCAGGTTAGCGGGATGAGCGTAGCTCAAATTCGGGGTTACAAGGCTATGTGTTTTTGGGTATTTCTTTCTCAATTTTCAGAAAATCTGCAATATTTCCTTCTGCCTATGCTGAAAATACTTCAGCGGACTTGCGTATGGATAGAATACTTTGCCACGAACAACTTTGCAGTTCAGAGTTTTTGCGCAGGAATAGCCCTTCTAGGAGTTTTGAACATTAGTCAGTTCTGACTCCAATTGACTAGTCTGACTTGCAGAGTTGCAGATTTAGCCGACTTGCAGAGTTGCAGACTTAGCCGACTTAGTGAACTTGCAGGACTTGATCACATTCGACTTGCAGGACTTGATTTCTGGAGTGCAAGACCTGGAGTTGCTGACTTGTAGAGTGGAAATTTGTCTTGTCTGACTTGAGTAATGTAACTTAGCTTTAATGGATTAAGCTATAAGCTTAATCGTCTGATTTTCGTGGGGGGGGGGGCCGTTTTTCTGAAATGACAAAAAACACGGCCAGATCTTGAGATACCACGATGACGATTTGGTGGAGAGAAGCCTTGTTAAGCTTCTAATCAAGTTGGTTAAGTATTAACTTGAAGCTTTGAAGCTTAATGAAGGAAAAAGTTACTCTTTTTGTTTGTTATCCACGATTTTGGTGAAGGAGATGAATGCGTGGTCCTCCGCCTGTACAGCCTGGTCCTTCGCGATCTGAGAGTAGAAACAGGGATTCTTGATCGCCAGAAGTCTGCCTGTATCGACGGTTCGTGACGAGAGTGACTGTAGAGCCCGATCGTTCCAGGAGCTCCGCCTTCGCACGAGATGGATAGCGATTGGAAGCTCTTGATCTCAACTCCGCTCTGATACCACTGGTGCGTAGATCGGCCGCTGTATACTCACGTAGTGAATCCCGGAAGGTCCCCAAGAACAATGAACTCTACCTTTTTGCACAAAAAACAATGTAAAAAGCATGAACAACAAGAGCAAGAGACCAATTGGGTTCAATCTCCCCCCATGCCTTGTGTGAGCGCTTCACAAAGCATGTATTTTATGTATATTTCCATCTTTATGCTCAATAATAGCCCAATTTACAAACATATGACAAGCTTTTAGCTTTTGAGTTTGCCTTTTTACAAAAGTAGGAAATAAAGCTAATGGACGGTGCCCATAGAGTCTGGCACGCCCAATCTCAATGCCCAAATAGAAATAACATATCCGTGCGCATAGGCGCATATGCAATATTAATAAATAATCGATGCCTCAATAGACATAACAAAATATAGGCGTGGCACCTATCAAAATATAATCCATAAGTCGAATAATCGCTAGACTCCAATGCTTTCCTCCGCCACTGCTGCTATCTCTACACATCAACTGAAGCATTCACAATCGTTAGTAAAATAATACAATTAAACCGACAAAAGTGAATACCTAGCAGTCTTCAGCTACATAAATAAATCAACTGGTTAGAAATAAATCCTAACCTTAATTTATTACGATTGCGCACTCTAAACTCATAAACGTTTATTAATTTAATATGCATTTTGCGGAATCATCCGCTATGGAATCACCCATGTACACACTAAATTAATGAAACGCCCGAAAAGGACAGGCGTCCTTATCAACTTCTCGCACAAAGAATCCACTTTTTGTATGAGCCCCGGTCATCTAAGTTTATGGAATCCACCGTAAAACCTCACGGAATCCACCGTGGAATATGCCTCCTAGCATCATGTGTAGAGGCTTTAGTAAAAGCAACACCTGCAAAGTGTGGGCACACCATAAACATGGCAGAAACACCAGAGGCTATCCAGAAAAGGCTAAGTGTGGGTACCACAAACATGATGGACATCCAGAGGCTGTAGCAGGGACCTCACAAAGTGTACAGAGACTGTAGTACAAGGATAACTGAGGAGTTTACAAGTTTATGTTTGAGGCATTAGGGCTAGGAAATACAAAACTTAAAAAGTCAAAATCTCCAAGAAAAAAATGGCAATAGTAGGGATAATATACCCCCTGGGGATAAAAAGATTCCAAGCCCAGTAAGTCCTATCAAGATTTGCAACACTTCCGTGAGAGGTAGTTGTGACGGTGGAATTGATAGAACCATTAGGTCTACAAGCTTAGGTGAGTGTTCTATGAGTGGTTCTAGTTGTGCTCCTAGTAAGGCTCTTGAGAGACCTTTCCAATTTATAGATGAATCATGCTTTCAAGTAGATGCTATTCATTTTAGTAAAAGCATGGTTCCTATGGCTAAGCAGTTGTTACAGAGTGAACAAGGCAAGTAACGACATCTCGTGTAGAGAAGATGCGGCATGCCAAAGGTCTACCTGTACTAAATAGAAGCCATAAGGCTGTAAGGCCTTTTGGTAATGGTGATAAATCCATTGTGAGTCCATTGGACCAATCTGGGCAGATGATGTAGTCTGAGAATATGAAAAGGAATATGAGATGGATTTGGAGGCCCAAAACCCCTAAAAATACTATTGGTGTGTCAGATGAAGGGCCAGGAATCGCATGAGGACATGATTTGATGGATTCCCAAGAGGATGCGACTAAAGGCCATAATGCGACATCTGACAATAGGGACCGCCACCCTGAGATGCATCTATGTGATGGGTCTAGGCTTGAAGCTCTGTCTAGTTTGGATCGTATTATTGGCATATGTAATGGTCCAATTAGAGAAGAGTTGAATGATCATAAATCCATGACACTACAAGATATAGACCTTATAGCGACGTTTAAAGCGACGAAAATACAAACAACAAAATTTGCCCCCGTCCTCGCAAAAAGCGTCGTTATTGACGACACCATAGAATCGTTGTTATATGCGTTGCTATATGCGTCGCATTTGCGACGCATATAGCACGCATATAGCGACGGTTGCACATTGCGAAGCTTATAGCGATGCCAATAGAGACTCGCGCAGTAAATTTGCGATGCAAATAGCGACGGTAACAGAGAAAAAAAAATTGTGCCAGGGCAGCAAGCTGCCCTACCACATATAGCACTGTGTGCTATATGAGAGCCATACAAAATAGTTTCTGCACTGCTGCATACAAAGCATTTGCAAACAAAAAGAATTTATACTGAAATCATAAAACTGATACATGAAATAAATACATGATATCGCATAAAATGTGATTGGTACAATCATGAAACGATATCATTAATACATAGAAAATGTCTACATAGATCGGGCGACTAAAAACTAAAGGTGTGTGAGCTCTAAGGATCCAAGGGCGAGCTACAAATCCTCGTCCCCCGAAAGCTCGTCCCACTGCAAAGGAGCATTAAACGGATTCTGCAGAAAAAGAAATAACATATCAATCCACCATACAATAATGCATTCAAATATCTCATGGTAACTACGGACAAGAAAGATGAGTGACTTACAGGGCCGCCGCGTCTATACAATCGGTCGATCAATGCCCTGAAACTGTGCCTCTCTGCATATCAAGTCTCAAGGCCTTGCGAATCGCGATTTGTAACGGAGTGCTGCAAAGAAAACAAAATGCTAATTGTTAGAAACATGATTGTCAGTACAAAGAATATCTCAAAAAACAAATAAGCAAAACAAAAGAGAAACTTACAAAGTCCTCCAAATATGTCCTGTGGCCGCCACTCCCAAGATGATGTACCGATCCGGCCTCGATTCGTGCCCTCGCCACCTCCCGCTGCTGACTCCAACGTCATGGCGAATTTGTAGCCTCCTCCCTCAGTCGGCGCCAGTCGTCTGCATCTAACCACTCGGGCTTTGGAGCCCCACTCTTGATTGCCTTGCGTGCGTCGGATCGTCTATGTGACATGTATGTACGCATGCAATCCATCATCCATCCCGTAGAGAATCTATCCACTGCGGCTGGCACCGGGAACTCCTCGTGCAAGGATGCTACTATGTAGTCCTTGCTCCCCTCCGGTATGTTCCTCCAATGATCCAGGACGTTGTGCCGAAAAACTTGTTGGCACAACTCCCTCATGCGAGCCATCACCCTCCTCCCCTCATCATTCATGATGATGGCTCCTGACCTGCCATCCACTAGGTATCCATAACCCCTAGGAGTATGCCTAAGATGGGCCCTCTCCCATCTCCGTCCACGCTCCTGGGCATATCCAGGAGACCCCTGCACATCCGGTGTACCGACGGGGGTACCCTCTCCCGGAGTGCCACTCAAAGGGGTGCCACCAAAAGGAGTGCCACCAAAAGGCATGCCATCTGCCGACGGCTGCGCAAAAGCCGGAGTAACTGGAGTGGACGTCCCCACAGGTGTGACAAATCCTGGAGGTGACGCAGCTCCAGCTGAACGACGAGACGGAGACACCACGTCCGTATCTCCACAGCAGCACCCCCCCTGATCCTCCTGCAGTTGCAGTCCCTCCCTCTGGCCCAAGTCGCAAGCGTCGAGATCGTTTGCTCGAAGCTGAAGCATCTGATCGCGTTGAAGTTAATCTAGCTGAAGCTGATCTAGTAGAGCGCCCTGAAGAAGAACGAGACAGCTCCTGATCTGCCATCTCTCTGAATCTCGCGAGCTGATCTGGAGACATGTGTGCCATCATGTCCTGAAACTCCTCATCGCTCATCCCTCGACTCATCCTGAAAATGTCGATACCTGTACAGATAAAAAATGATGTTAGAATAATCAATTTAAACTATACAAAGCACATTAATATAAATCATTTTTGAAAAATCCCTCTTAAAATGCGTATCTTATCTACCTTTATGGAAGATCTAAACAACGAATTGAGTAATACAATTCTCCAAGAATGAAGTATTCTATGGTCCCATGTTAATCTCCTGACACAACTCTGCATACACTGGAAGGTCGATAAACATGTCACCACAAAAGAATGAGTCTGCCTCGTTCTCAAAAAATTCTACGACTTCTGTATTTCCATCATTGTTAGCCGATGCGGGCTCCAAGCTTGCGGTGGCCTCCAGCCCTTGTAATATCGATCCCTCTATTTGCATATTTTCTTCATCTATGCCTGGAACATCGCTTTGATCAGATACTCTCGCACCTCGAGGAGTTGAAGGTATAACATACCACCATCGAGGTTGTCGGGGGTTTGGATAGAAGATTACCTGTTCACAAACACTTACAAAGCGACTTCAAACCATTGTGACATAAACCATGTCGTATTACAATTAGCAAGCAAATGACTATTTGTACCTGTTCACAATGGACCAGCAACACAAAGGTGTCGCGCAAATCCATCCATTTTTTTTTTAATCTATTTCGAGAAATCCAGATGGACCTCATCGAACTGTTGCTCCAGCTCCTCCAAGTACCACTTTGAACCACTGCACATCGAATAGTATCATGGAGAAGCTACGGTAATCCACCGTAATAATACTTTGCAAGTTTCCAAAATACTCCATCTTATCCACAACCGTGTTCGGATCCATTGCTCGTCGCCGGCTCTCTTGCTCAAACCTTGCCATGACACCACAGTCCATTGTGGAGCGCATTTGGTCAATACGCTCCACCCGAAAATGCCGTCCGCGCGACCACGCTACACTATATATTTTGTACTGCACATTGAAACACTCAAATTAGATGTAGCAAGCAAATTTAGATACGACACATTCTAAACCCCTCATTACCTTTGGACTACATCTCCTCGAGAACTCCCACTCCTCCATTGAGACCTCTGTCCCTTCGCTGGATGCTACGGTCAAGGCTCCATGCAACCATCGTGTTGACATAAACCGCGGCATCTCCTCCATGCCTTCGGGATATCGAATCGGTCGGTGACGCGTACTGCGTCGGAATTCAGCTCGCGCTTCCTCTTGATCTTGCCTTACAATCTGGTACTTGGCGAGCCACGTCTCCATGGACGCATGGTGCAACATACAAAAGCGATTCACCTTCTCTTCCATTGAGGCATCCATTCTTTTTTCTACCCCATTTCCAACCACCACATCTCCAATTAGCCTATCATCGTCCTTCAGCGTCCATAGCATTTCATTGTCTGGTTCCACCGTTGGTAGCCATTGTGAGATATGCACTAACGCCTCTGACACCAACCAACCTTCCGCCATGCTACCTTCCGGACGAGCTCCTTGTCGCACAAAGCCTTTCAGAGTTTTCATGAAGCGCTCCAAGAAGAACATCCATCGTGTATGGACAGGTCCAGCAATCTCCACTTCGTCCACAAGATGCACAAGAAGGTGAACTTGTATCGTGAGCATGCTAGTGGGCAGGTATTTCTCAAAGAGACAGACTGTCTCAACTGCTCCCCGCCTTGCGGATTCAATAGAGGACGTCTTAATCTCTTTCTGTGAGATCCATTGCATCAAAGTCGACAACTTGTAAATGGCCCCGCGAATTTCTGGAGTTAGGCATCCCGCGATCGCGATCGGTAGGACAAACTGCCACAAATGAGAAATCATTGAGAATAATGGTCACTTTTCAAATTTCAAAATGTCCACGCTAATTAAAATCCATTCTGTTCACAAACCTGACATATCTTATGCCAATCATGGGATTTTAGCCCAGACATCTGGTCATCTTTAGAAAATGCGGACCTGAGAGAACGCATCATACCCGTCGGAGTGCGGATAGACTTGATTACTTGCTTCACAATGCGCTCTTCTTTGGTAGACAAAACCCAGGGAGCGCAAGGAAGCTACACTCCCCCTTCAGCACTCGACTGCGGCCAAAGCGCCTCCATCTTACCTACCTCCTTTAAATCCATTCGTGACCCTATAGTGTCTCTCTTTCCTGTGATGTGATCCCATAGCAAGTTGCCCACATTTTTGAAAATATGCATGGGATCCAACAAGTGGTTGACCTGTAAGTGGGTCCAATATGGCAACTCGTAGAAAAATGAGAACCGTCGCATTCCATTTGGATGTGATTCCGGGTTTACCATTTTCAGCTTGTACCAGCTTGCAGCGTTTATACGTGCTGGAGGTCGTCCAAGAAAACCTTCCCTGAGTTCATGATCCTCCGGCAAGAAAGCGGCGTATCCTTGATATACCATCTTCTTCATGGTTCGTGACCTTCGGGAGTCTAACTGTGGCCCACACAATGGACATGCATGATAACCTGAGGTAACGAGACCTGCAAGGCGATCCACGACCTAGTGAATACTTGATTGAATGAAATAAAATATAGATATTACCAGCGAGAACAAAGGTCTGCTCACCTAAGCACTCTCCTAATCCCGGAAAGTCATGCATCGTCCACATGAGAATGGCTCGAATGTTGGCTGACCGCCGACCATCTTGCCTGCTCATATCTTGCACCGTGACCCCCTCCTCCCACAAAATCTTAAGCTCATCGACTAATGGACGAATATACACATCCATATTTTTTACTTTGTAGCGGCCCGGGACGAGCAAGCTAAGGATGAGATGTCCTTTCTTCGTAGAAAGCCATGGAGGAATGTTGTAGTTGACAAGCACTATAGGCCACACACTGTAAGAAGTCGAGCGCAGACCGAATGGATTCACACCATCCATGGCGAGACCGAGCCGAAGATTCCTTGGCTCTCGCGCAAAGCCTGGGAAGGTAGAGTCAATGTGGCTCCATGCGCGCGAATCTGCTGATATTCGTTGAACTCCATCCATGGACCTATTCTGCACATGCCACGTTGTCAAGCTTGCCATGGCAGACGTGCGAAACATGTGGTTTATGCGGGGGATGAGCGGAAAGTGTGTGAGAACTTTTTGAGGGATGGTCTGCCCTTGCAAGTCCTGTCGATACTTGTGAGCACCACACTTTGGACATGTCTCCATAGTCTCGTATTCATCTCGAAACAATATGCAGTCGTTGATACATGCATGGATGTTATTATAGTCCATACCAAGCTTCTGTAAAACATGTCGTGCATCATCACGAGACTCAGGCATGGTGTTTGCAGGTGGCAATATATGATATTTCAATAACCTGGAAAAAAGCATAAAACACCTTGAAAAAACACAAAATTTTGCAATAATACTATTTTTTTAAAAAAACAATGAAGTCTATGTGCAAGGTACTTGAATAACTCAGTCACACTCGTATCACTCCAACCGTATTTTGCTTGCACACTTAAGAGTACAAGCAATGTCTTCAACCGAGATACTCGGCACCCATCATATAATGGTATGGATGCTTCCTCTCTAAGCGGGTCAGATGTCTCAACATCCATGGGAATCAATGCATCGATCATTGCCTCCATCTCAGGCTCCAAGATTGTAGGCAAGTCAGGAAGGTTGTCTGTCTCCTCTGGCATTGACGGTATAGATGGGCCTTGCGAGTGGTCGATTGGCTCCTGCAATCCATCCATCGCACGTCCACGAACTCTTCTAATTGGCCGCAAAGGGTGCACTCCCCCTTGGGTCGAGACATCACCCCCCTGGATACAAAATTTGCCAACAAGACCCAATCTTTTTGTGTATGGTTTTCAATTAGCTTGAGAGTACAATGCATGAAAAATGCTAACTTCAAATTACCGTTTGCTGAAAATCCGCAATCGCCTGATCAATGATCTCAGATTGAAACTCGCCAAATTGTCGTACGTTTTCTATAGACAATCGGCGTTTTCGTCTAATTGCCAACTTGCATTGAGAGCAAGGACATGGGATACGCTGATTAAGATACGTCTCGCGGTCTTAAACAATAATACCTTCTTTGTTTGCCATCTTATCTACATTACAGTAAACGAGGCTTAAATGGATAGCTTTATGGAGATGTAGGACATGTACGTCAAGTTGCAAGTTGACCATAAAACTTGCATTGTATATAGTAGTCGAGAGATTTTCCGATGTTATATCTCGGCCTTGTATCATGCTCAACGATTTGTTTGTCCCGGTAGATAATTATTTGTTATATCTCGGCTTTGAGTATAAGTAATCCATTTTAAAATTAATGCGCTCCATCTATGAAATTTTATCACTATAGTAATAAAATTTATTTCAATCAATTCTACTCATAGTCATAAGACCTGAGAGAAATTATCCTATACTCAATTTAAGGGTTTCTTCTTCTATAACAATAATTTTGGGTTCATTTTGATGAAGTACGTGGCCCATGGCAAAGCACATTGCATACCATTATCAATAAGTCTATTATCTTAAATTTCCTTCCCCTCCCTCTCCCTCTCTTTCTCTCCCTCTCCCTCTCCCTCTCTCTTTCTCTCACCCCCTCCCTCTCCCTCTCGTTCTCTTTCTCTCCCTCTCTCATTTCCTTCCCCTCCCTCTCCCTCTCCCTCTCCCTCTCTTTCTCTCTTTCTCTCACCCTCTCCCTCTCCCTCTCGTTCTCTTTCTCTCCCTCTCTCATTTCCTTCCCCTCCCTCTCCCTCTCCCTCTCCCTCTCTTTCTCTTTTTCTCCCTCTCCCTCTCTATCTCTCTTTTCCTTCCCCTCCCTCTCCCTCTCGTTCTCTTTCTCTCCCTCTCTCATTTCCTTCCCCTCCCTCTCCCTCTCCCTCTCCCTCTCCCTCTCTTTCTCTTTTTCTCCCTCTTCCTCTCTATCTCTCTTTCTCTCTCATTTCCTAAACAAGCAAAAATAAAGTGATTTAAACATCCTCCAAGCAAAAGGGAGAGGGAGAGATACAATGCACTCTCCCTCTCTTTCTCTTTCTATCCCTCTCTCATTTCCTTCCCCTTCCTCTCCCTCTCGCTCTCTTTCTCTCTCATTTCCTCTCCTAAACAAGTAAAAAATAAAGTGATTCAACATTAAACAAGCAAAAGGGAGAGGAAGAGAGAGAATGCACTCTCCCCCTCCTCCCTCTCTTTCTCTTTCTCTCCCTCTCTTATTTCCTTCCCCTCCCTCTCCCTCTCCCTCTATTTCTCTTTCTCTTTCTCTTTCTCTTTCTTTCCCTCTCCCTCTCCCTCTCCCTCTCCCTCTCCCTCTCTTTCTCTCTTACTCTCTCGTTTCCTCTCTTCAACAAGCAAAAAAGAAAGTAATTTAAACATTAAACAAGCAAAAGGGAGAGAGAGAGAGAGAATGCACTCTCCCTCTCTTTCTCTCCCTCTCCCTCTCCCTCTCTTTCTCCCTCTCTTTCTCTCCCTCTCTCTCCCTCTCCCTCTCCTTCTCTTTCATTTCCTCTCCTAAACAAGCAAAAGAGAATGATTTAAACCTTCAACAAACAAAAGAAAGAGAGAGGGAGACTCACCAATGAGATATGGCGAGCATGGGCGGCTTCTCTTTGCAACGAGGGCTCCTCCTCTCCTTCGCGAACAACGGCGGTGGTGGCGGCGGCGGTGGCGGCAAGTCTCTTCTTCTTCTTCTCTCACAAAGCCTTCGCTCTCTCCCTCGCTCTCGCTCTCAAAAGGCGAAGAAAAGAAAATGAAAACGGCACTCTGGTTTCGGCCGCGCTTTTTTTCCCTGCGGCGTCGCTATTGGCGTCGCTATTTGCGTTGCAAATACGCGCAAATAGCGACGCCAATAGCGACGCCGCTATTGGCCGTCGCTAATCAGCGTCGCTACTAGCTCAAATCCTTGTAGTGTGATTCTTCCTGTAGGAGGAGTTACTGGAAAGTTGGGACAAGCAATCCGTTTGAATGACGACCAAGGGGATGAGATATATCAACCTAATGATGTCATTCATTCATCTCATAGTACCCAAGAAGAGATGGCCATTATTACTGAGATATTAGTAGAAAGGCTTGGACTAGTGGATGTACAAAGAGCATAGATCAAGCTTTTAGCTGACTCGCATGAGTAGCATGAGGCTAGTTCTATTTTAAGCTATCCTGATTAGTTTGATAGGATGTTTTGTATATGCCAAGGAGATCATATTTTGCATGGATTGGAATGAACTATCCATTTTAGGCCAAGAGGGCCAATTAGTTTGCAGTGAAATGCTTTATTTCTTTAGGCCAAGAGGGCCATGTGTGAGGGGATACAAGCTCTGATGATCAGTGAGCCAAGGATTAGAGCGGTCCATGGACCCTACATGAGGCTTATAAAGACAGCTATCTTCCTCTGCAATGTAAATCCAAATTGGCTAGTAAGATGGTGGAGAATGGAATCGTATATTGGCTTGACTTGTAAGACTTGAGAAGACTTGATAAGAAACCAATAGAGCAAGTGAGAGTATATTTTGATCTCATACCGGCTGAAGGAAATCGGCTCTAGATTGTTATGGAAAAGAGAAAATAGTAGTGGCCAATGGTGACTATGTCTAAAAGGGGGGCAATCCTTCAATATTGAGCATCAAGAAAGAATGTGCACCTTCAGTAAATGAAAAGAAAAATAGGCTTTGAGAGTTAAGAGGGAAGATTCATTTAGATATTGTCAAAGAGTTAGAGGGGATGATTCCACTCACAAGAGATGCATGAGGGTGTGGGATTTCAAGCCCTCCCATAGAATCAATGTTACTTTGGAGAGTTTTATTTTGGAAGTTACCAAGGAAGAAAACAATCAAGAAGTTTAAGTGTAGATTAGCCCAATGAGTTAACTCTACAAAAAGGAGGACATATTCCACTTTGTTTAGGAATGCCAACATCGAGAATATCTAAAGGACCTTTGAGAAAAAATGGTCACAAGGTGGGCTACACAACTTAGTGAGATGTAAGCATATGCTCCTACATGAAAGAGGAGATGTGAATAGAGTTTTGGAATATATGGGCAATATTACATAGTTAACAATGAAGAATGTTTGGTTAGAGAAATGAAAGGTTGAGAGGGGAAGCAAAGTTTTGCAAGAATTGTGGACAATGTGCTAGCAAGTGTTTAAGTGATATCAAGCACTTGTTTAAGGCTATGAGAGCATAGAGGGAAAATATGTTATCATAAAATAGCTACTACCAACTATTGGCTTAAGTTCTCTAATCCATGTGGATGTTGCAAATAACTTTTATCCTCTTTAATACAATACATTTACATCATAAAGAAAAACTATGCATGCCACAATACCCCCACGTCATGTGCATACACCCAAGTATAGTAGAAGTGGTATGCATGTCATGTCATACACCCAAGCAAAATAGAAGTGGAATGGTGTTTTTAGTGTGTAGTATTGAATGATTACTCTGATACATATCACATAATCCAAATGAATTCGTTCTCTTTTATAGTTGACGTAAAAATACTAGAAAGTTGAAATTGATAGTTAATACACCCAAGCATAGTACTTGGTAATAGCTACATATTAATTTTCTCTTTTAGAATGCAAAATAAGATATTTGTATTAACAACAAAAGCTATGTATAGCTTCCAAAGGAAAGTCATAGTACATAGAAGCTAAGCTCAAGTTACAAAACTTTCTTCAACCTCTTCATAACAAGCTTAAAAGTGCAACCTTTGAGGCTCTATATAGCTCACAGCAAGGATGTGCTCACAAACACTCAACCAATGAAATCTAAGTGATATGCAAAGTTGAACTAAATATATGTATGACCAATGCATGATGTATAGTGATGTGCAATATCATCATGTAAATGCATAGCTAATGATTTAAGCTTTCAATGAATACATGACTAACGTAGTGCCTTGTTGTAATCACAAACCACATGTACAAGGCACCCACCTTCATGCTATCTATGGTCACATATAACACATGAATGATCTTAAAGCCACTTCGGTTTGATAAAGACCAACAAATCAAACCTTTAATCACTTTCTTTAAGACCAAATAAACACGTCTTTTGCAACCATATCCATAGATGTATGTTTCATGCTCATTTTGGCCAAATAAAAAACTTTCAAATCCAATTTTCTCATTGGATTATAATATGATCATGAAAGTGATGTAAATATTGGAAAAAATCTAGAAAGTGAATAGTAATGGTTTAGAGGAGTGTGGCAATCAGATAGATATGAGTATCACCTAGCAATGAAGAGAAAAAATGATGAAATGTTGGAGAAACCATTGTTTTGGGAGAGAATCCTTCTAGCAACATTAATCCATGACACAAATGGGAAATTCCTCTTTCATATAACATGCAACATGAGACTTCTTATGAAAATGGAGAGAGAAAAATGTAGTAGCCAAGCAAAGTTTGGAAAAGAGCAAAATCAACGTGATTGAATAAGCAAACAAGTGCAAAATAGTTTCCTTCACTAAGGGAGACATGATCCTTGCCCACTCAAAGCATATGTCTTTATCAAAGAATATGAGCCCCGAGTTCAACCATCCGTACTATGGACCGTACCGCATCACCCAAGTTTTAAATGGGATTATTTGCAAGTTAGAACCGCCTAAGAGCATTTATATATATAATGCCTTTCATGCTACACAAGTTCTACTTGAATACCTAATGTGAACAACATGATCCACTAGAAACTACTTGGATTTTAGAAGCGAAGGCTCATGAACGCAACAAAGAGGCCTTCGCTACCTGGATCAAGGAAAACCCCAACAATACTTCCAATGTACCTTGAGTCATTACTTTGAAGACTCCATTCCTCAAATGTAATTGAGTCAAGGGTGGATTGAACCAATAAAAACAAAGAGTTTAGTAGGCATACCGGGGTCAGCTTGATAGGAAAGGCTGTGCTAAGACCCCCCAAGTCATAGTATGGCAAACATTGGCCAACTTGATAGAAAAGGCTATGTTAAGACCCCACTAATGTGTCCACCAGTCCTAGACCTAACCAACTTGTTAGAATGAGCTATATTAATACCTTAGAATAAGTCAATAAACACTACCTTTACATTGCTGAGGACAACAATCCATTATGCAGGGGTGAGTGTAAGGGCTTTGTAGGTACATTATGGCATTGCTTACAAAAACTCCTGTATGTGGAGTAGTAGTGACTCTGAGCCTTGCTTGGTTTCTACTCTACATGCAATTCCCTATATCTAGTGGTGAACCCTCAGGGAAGTTACTATATGTATATCCTCTACATCACGTGCATTCAAGGCCTATTTATAAATATCCTTATCTGTAACTTTTTCCTAAATAAAACATAACCCTTTTTTATTCAATATGTAAATAACCCCTTTATATTACACCCTTTTGTATGTAAAAAATGTATAAAGATGGTATTTTAAAAATACCTTATTTTGAACCCACGTGATGCACACATATATTCAATCATAAGTAATTTCCTCGAGGGTGAACCCTCATACATTTCTATGCCGTGTTGAGTACAAGTGCATTATCAAGGGGGATTCCATTCCAAATAACACCTTTAATGATTGACTAATGTTGTAGTAAAGGGTAATGATCATAACCAAATATATCAATTCAAATTTTAAAGTCCATCTTTGGCTCCATCCACCAACTTGCCTTCCTTGACATAGACCTTGTCAAGCCTCCAAGTGTGACCCTTGTGGTGATTGTGCCATGTGCATAGTCTACTCTCCGATCTCAGCAATATCATGTAGCTCATGCACAAGCATTAACTTCCCCATACTTACCTTTCCTCCTCAATCATCCTAATTGACCCATGATCCAATCCTCCATGCTAATTGTCATTTTCCAATCTCATGCTATGATTGCATGCCCTTGATTCAAGTGCTCTCCTAGTGATGCCCATAGCTCCACCCTCTTCTTCAAAGCATTCAATGCATAAACTGAGACCATAGTGACTTCATCATCAACCTAGGCCTTGATTGCAATAGGAAACTCCTTTGCATGTGGTCACAACCACTTGCTTGTAGCTTTGCATTGCTTCTTTATTCTTTGGTACCTACCTGGCACTTGTAGACCCTAGTTTAGCTTCACCCCCTCAACCTTCCTTTCTCCTTTGCAATTATGCTAATTTGCAAGCTCTTTTGACCTTCTCAAGTCTTCACCTTGGTTGCCCTACACTTGCATGTGCATCGTTGCTCTTTTCATTTTACCTTTGTGTGGACATGCTTTTGCAAAGTGGCTTCATGTTTTGCACATTTAGCAAGCATTCAAGAAAGAAGAAAGTGTACTAATGCAAGGATCTCTATCCATTTTCCATTATGTGGTTCTAGCATGTATAGAAATCTTTTACCTATGATCTCAAACAATGCAAAGCTCATTTCTAGGTTTACTTCAATCCTTACCTGCTTTGAGGGATACAACATTTGACCAAGAACCTCCACCTATGGTTTTGACCTTACTTTCCAACCAATGTGGGAGAATTGGGAATTGGATCCACATAGAGCACTTGTGAAATAGCATGTTCGTAAGGAGAACTCTATAATCCAAGAGATAACATGCACAAAATTTCCTAGAAAACCCATAGAATCTACCCAACAAAAAAATCATGCTTAATGCTAGAGCCTAAGAGTACCAAAAAACCCTTTGCCCAAAACATAGCATTGGAGCAATGAGCTCTACATCTGAAAGGTTGCTATGAACCACCTAGTAAATTCATTCTCCTTGGATGCAACAACCCAGAAAAAATAGGCGGAGCACTACTATGGTGTATTACACATATCAGTCTTTAAGTTTTGTACACATATCAATCTTTAAGTTTTGGTAGGGAGAAACTTGCAATAGCATAGACTAAACCTTAGCTTCTACGAGTCGTTTGCAACGGGTGTAGGCCTTGAGGCTCTTGCAGCCCTCATATTGATTGCCTCACATTGCAGTACGGAGTACTCAACCTTCATAATTTTTTCAATTACGATAGCGCTTAGCTGTCTGCTTTAGAAAGTGCGAGTCTGACGCTCACTTTGTAGCCGCTAGCGAAGAGGAAAGGCCGAAAGGGGGCAGGGCGTATTGGCTAGGCGTCGAGATGCGGCGATGTAAAGAGTTGCTGTACTTAGAAGTTAGGCTGTTTCCTTGTCAGGGAGATGGGATAGGCAGCAGGTCCGGAGTCCGGAGATTTTGATGGGTTTTACGTTTGAAAGAGTCCATAGCAACGTAAAAGCCTTGGCTGCGCAGTGCGCGGCAGACAGAGTGCGAGTCCCTGACTGGTGTTTGAACCCTCGTCAGTGGTCCCTCGTCCGTGTCGGGATTTTGGCATACTGTGTCTTCAGGTAGGAAAGATATTCTCGTCTGAGTCGTACCAAAGTTCGACAGACAAAAGGCACCGGGAAAATAATTGTATTATTTTGCGACTCATTTAAAAAGAGAGGAAAATTTTAAATTTTTTAAAAATGAAGAGCGCTAATTTTGATAAACCTCCGCTAAAAATGTTTCTTAAGGGCGCGCGGGTGACGAAAAGAAAATAGCAAAGCGTGTGAAAGGGGGGTGGGGCGCTACCGACGACGACGACTGAGTCGTCTCCGTCTTGCACGGTGCCGGACTGCGCCTCTCGCAAAGTGCCGGATGTCGGATGGGCCCAGACGGAGTATATAGCATCACGTTACGACGACGACGACGACGATGACTGAGTCGCCTCCGTCTCTCGCACAGTGCCGGAGGGCGGGTGGGAGCAGACGGAGTTGAGCATCATGTGGACGAGCATGACCTCGATGAAGTAGTGGTGGGGCTGGTCGAACCAGGGCCAGCGCCGGATGCCGGGCGGCCGCCCGTAGTGGCCGCCATCGCTGCAGCAGAAGTCGTAGTGGAAGGGGAAGGTGGCGTCGAAGGCGTCAAGCACGTGGACGCCCCGCAGGCGGCGCCGGAACCCCTCCAGCAGCGCCGCGTTGAATGCCTCCATCTTCTGCGGGTTAGAGCGCTTCCAGCGGGCCGCCCCCGCGGGCGCGACGGTGGTGCGCATCAGGAAGCGCATGGGCCTGCCCAGCGGCCGGAACACCGACGCCCAGAAGGCCGCCGCCCGCTCCACCGCCGCCGCGAACTCCGGCAGCCCGCCGAAGTGGATTCCGTCGTGCAGCCCGGAGTTGAAGACGAACGTGTCCGGCGCGCCCGCCGAGCCGTTAAAGAAGCGCCGCAGGAAGTCGCGGTAGCCGCCGTCCAGCAGCGAGTCGAGCCCTAGGTAGTCCCCGAAGGTCTCGTGGTGGCCGTTGAAGACGTACGACACGCGCAGGGCCTGGTCTGGCCGGGTGGGGTTCACGAACAGGGTCTGCTCCACCTCCCGGTTCATCTCCCACGTCGAGATGTTGGCCCATGGCGGAGGGGGGTAGTCCAGGCCGAAGAGGAGCAGATTCCGCAGGAAATCCAGCATGTTGGAATCTCCCCACATGAACAGCCACTTGCCCGCCAGGCACTCCCACGCCTCTGCCTTGGTGAAGATCCGGAACCCGCAGCGCCGATCCGAGTACACCCACCCGTTGCTCTCCAGCGCCGCCACATGCCCCTCGCACCACGGCGCCTCGCATTCCGCCTCATCCCCCACCAAGCACAGCCAGCGGCCGTCGTTCGGCCGCGGCGCGCAGCTCCGGTTGTAACTGCCGCGCGTCCAGCGCCCGCCGCCGGAGCCGGCGCTCCGGAGGTCCGATGCTGCGCACGTCCGCATTCCGTCTGAGATGACGGCCGCCCCGCCCGACGGCTCCACCAGGAACTCCACCTCCGCCACCACGTCGCCCTCGCGCCGCCAGAGTTCCGTCTCGTGGTCGAGGCCGTGCAGGTTGCCGAAGAGGAGGCGCGCCGTGAAGTTGTAGCGGCCGGGCTTCCGTCCGTCGACCAGGATACGGACCTCGTACGTGCCGTCGTCCCGGTCCGTCACCTCCGGCCGCCCCTTCCAGTGCTCGCCTTCCAAGTCCGCTTCGTAATAGTCACCCCCCGCGCACCTTGGTCTCCCGTCCTCCCCCACCGAAATCATCCTGAGCAGGAAGGCCTCGTCCGTCTTTATCCTTACGGGCCTCTCCTCCGGCAGCCCCACCACCTCCGTCCTTGCCGTACTCGCATTATGGCATGCCGTGCTTCCATTCTTCTTCAATTGCTCCAAAAGCCGCTCTGTCTTGCCAGCGTCCATTATCATCACTTCATCCTCCTGATCGTCACTGACTACCACCTCCTTTTCCCCCGATCCCTGACCTCTGCCATTGTATGTACAGCTTGCAATTTGCATCCTCATATGGGATATCACGTGCTTGCCTGCGGAATTCCAATACGGGATGGATACCAAGAGCAAACTACAGACCACGAATGCCAGCACGCCATAGAAGCTCAGAACCGTTCGTTTTCTTCTCGAATGAGGCTTGGCTTCTTCACTGGACTTGTATTTCTTTACATAGGGAGAGACGATGTAGGTGACCTTACATGATGATGAGTCCCCAGAGGCATGATCCATGGCTGCCTGGAGGGAGGCGAGAGGGTCTGACCATAGGGATGGGGGGCAAGGAGGGGGGGGCTAATCGAATGGTATAGACTGAGGCTATAATGGCTAGAAGTTGCTAATAAGGGAGGGAGGGAGGGAGGCTCTGTGTTAATTACAGAGGAGAGGACGCAGGAGGAAGAGACAGGATTCGAGGAGGAGGACGGATGGCATGGGGTGATGATGGGACGTGATGTCCATGATGCCTGTTATAATTCAAAAGACGAGAGAGAGAGGTGATGAGGGAGAGGGAGAGAGGAGAGCTGCACGATCCTCTATGAAAGGACAGGCCAGTACAGCCCCCGGCCCCCGGGCGGCCAAAGAACAGAGCTGTTGTCCCCCGGCCACGGCCCAATTATTCCAGTGAGGTGGCAAAGACAACACGATCCTCCACACAAAAACATAAACCCGAAAACCCCCCTTAATTTTTTTTTTAAAAAAAACAAAGGTAGAAAGTTTTATGCAGAGAGACACCACCGACGAATTGAGATCCTCTTTTTTTTTTTTTTTAAGGCCGCATTGCGAGAGATAAAAAAAAACAGAGATCCTGACAAAAATGTATTTGTTTGCGTGAAAGTAGAGATATTTAACAGCTAAGAAATTTGCGGGCCATGTCTCGTATTACGATGCTGGGTTAGTTAGTCTTGGTATCCGGATCGACCTTTGGTTTTGGTCAGCATCGCTATTGGCCACACAATGACACGTGTAGCTAGCTGGATGGCATTTTCTCTCGACTTTGGGAGCACCAGCATCACATAAGTAATAATCACAAAATATAGGGCAAATTAGTGAGCACCAGCATCGGTGGTCGTCTAGATTTCTTAGGGCCCAAGTGGCCTGCACCTTTTTTTGCTTTCCTTGCACGTCTATTACTACCAAATTTTTGCCACCCCTTTGAAAATACACTCCAGTTTATCAAACTTTTGTATAATTATGCTTACCCCCTTCCCTTCCATTTCGAAGGGTATGTAAGGTTTCACGTGTCAAAAACCAACCATCGTGACTACCAAGTGTTTATGGAATCATTTCCATGAAAGCCTCTTAAGATCCTTCAAAGTTCAGCTCATAAATTTGTAAGGTTCAGGCCTGATAGGCTTTTCTGTCTTACTATAAAAAACATGATTCAAAGTTTAAACTCTTAAAAAGTAGCAAAGTGCTCTTCACTTTGGTAGGTGAGCTTGTTCAATT